>NW_025335368.1:314469-519497 GCF_004798865.1 Varanus komodoensis | reverse complement strand
CACACACACACACACACACACACCCATGCAATTTGAAACCCCAATTGTATGTGGCTCCAAATCACACAGAACAGCTGAGCTACATGGTGAAGCAAATGCCGGGGATGAGGAACTTGGTGCTGCTCCATCCCACTGTACATATATGGTGTATTTTATTGGCTGGAATAATGCCGGAAGAGGCTTACACTCATTCACCGAATATGTTTAGAACATTTGAGAAGAACTGAGGTTGCTGGTGGGGATGCAGCAAAGCAAGTTGGCTTTGTACATGGTCAGAGTCACACTGTTTGTTCACGTAACATAGAACTGAGCCTTTGCACTGAAGGGCTATTCCGCGGGGAAGCCCAAAGGCTCCCGTGCAACCCTTCTGCTCATCAAGTGCACTACAAGCCTGAGTTTGACAGGTCCCCCTCCTGCACCCATCTTCATGTTATGGTATGTGCATCTCCGCTGCTGCTTGAATGGCTGGCGCCAGGCAACTGCATTTTTATTTGCTGAGGCATTCCAGCATGTTGAATAGCTGGTTTTAATTGCTGGTTTGGGTTGGCTGATTGAATGGATACTGCTGTTTCCGAATAGCTGGTTTTTATTAAATTATTGTTTTTTAATTTTACCCACTGGGGAAGCCTATACTGAAGAGCAGTACTTTTAATTTTTTAACAAAAAAGACTGCATTCCTGTGTATACTTACTAGGAAATTTGCACACTGAGTTTAGTGGGGTTTATTTCCAAACAAATATACATAGTACTGCAGTGTAAGACCTAGTCAAGCAACAAGAGTAGTCACTTGAATGGCAAGGAAAGCTAGCAAGACATATTTTCCAGGATCTCTTGAAATGCTGAGATGCAGCATGCAGTGGTGTTTATGCTCTGGATGTGAACAGGTCAGAATCAGCTGCAAAGCTTCAGGAAAGGGCTATTAAATAATAGTAAAGCAAATGCTTTGCATTCAGACAATCTCAAGTTCAGTCCCCAGCATTTTTCAGGAGGCTGGGAAAGACCCCTCTGAAAACTGCTGTGGGTCCCTCTATACAAACTGAACTCAACAGACCAATGGTTTGACTTGGCATATGGCAGCGTTTTGTGTTGCAAAGGCTTCTGGGACACAACTATCAGTTTCTATGCTGCCGCTGCTGCTTGGGACAGCAGTTCCTGATAGGAGGCATCTTAAATGGATGTACAGGGTGCCAATTTCAGCCCACTGGTGGATCACAAGAATCCTGTCAGGTAGGTCTAGCTGAGACACAGTGATTGGTCCAAGGTCTCTGTTGAGTTCATAGCAGTTATTTGAATCCAGGTGTTTCAACATGCTGTCCACCATAATGGTGATCATTTGTGCCCCCCCCCCCACACACACATCTTGGCCTACAAGTTCAATGAGCCCTAACCAGCAGTGCCAATAGGGATGCTGGGAGTTGGAGGGCTTTAAGTTGCCCACCCCGAGCCACACCATTACACTGGCTCTCACCAGACCGCAATATCTGGTGATAACTGCTGAAATTTGACACCATCTCTACATATGGTTCTGCACATTAAAGGGTCAAAAGTCTTGGGGTCCATTGCATTTGGTCACCCTACTGCTTGGTTCCCACTCATTCTATCAACTTGCCACCCCCAACCCCTCTTCTCCCCCACCCCCTGCTATGTTTTTGGACAGCTACTCTGGACTACAGGCTTTCTTGGATTGTGGATTATGCCTGCTCTAGACAGCAAACATCTGGTAACAGCAGTAACTGAGTTGCTCCTCTTGAGGGGCATCTGTGGCTCAACATAGCCAGAGAGCATTGTCTCTCTTCCCAGGCCGAGCATTCTACCACCTTCTCCTGCCACATGCTATTTCTGACCATCCTGTGTTACTGCATGCCATCTATCTGCCCTTGAGAATGGGCTGTCTCTTCCCTGGGTGGGGCAGTTTAATCTCATTTCCTTCAAGGTTTATCTCTTGCAGCTTCTGCTCTGTATGTTGCCAGCCAGGGTTGAGCATGGTAGTGCTAGCGATAGGGAGGAGAAGCCCTCCTGGCAGGTGGGAGTGAAGTAGCTAACCTGGTTTGGGTAATGCAAACCCCTTTATTTTTAGCTTTCTAGGCACTGATGCCTCTGCAGCTCCCCTTATTATTCTGAGTCCTTCCAGCATTTTTACTCCCTTGTTAGTAAGATTCCTGTCTTTTAACTTGGCCAATTACAAACAGACAAGCCCTTTTCTGGGCTAGGATGGCAAAACAAACAGGAGCTTATTACAACCGTGTTAGAATCAGGAGGATTTAAATTGCATCCTTTCAATTTCATTGTTGTGCATGACAATAATACCTAATGGTTATTTTAAATGAAGGAAATCACTTTCTCGCCAAAGCAGCGTCAAAGCAACAGAACATTAAAGTAGAATCTGTATTGCCAGTGCTTAATTTGGAACAAAGATACCTGAAAGTGGTCTCCTGTGTTGTGTAGCCAGTTTGAGTGTGCAGCTGGTAATGTATCCCATCCATTTGGGCCTTTTGGAATTGGCTGGGTGCCACACAAACATACAATTATATTTCACCAATTATATTGGTGTCTGCAATGCTTCTAAAGAAAATGGTTAGACTGTTTAATGTCACAATGGATCTGGTTATAGTTATTTCTAAACACACTCAATGCTTATTTTCTGGTTGCTCCTTTTCGGATTTAACCACTGTAACAGCC
Source organism: Varanus komodoensis (assembly GCF_004798865.1). Classification (NCBI taxonomy): domain Eukaryota; kingdom Metazoa; phylum Chordata; class Lepidosauria; order Squamata; family Varanidae; genus Varanus; species Varanus komodoensis. Next base: position 516,818 of record NW_025335368.1, on the reverse strand, counting down.
TTCTCCAACCTTGTGTCTTTCAAATGTTTTGGACTATAGCTCCCAGCATTCCTGACCATTGGCTCTCTTGGCTGAGGATGATGGGAGCTGAAATTCAGGGCATCTGGAAGTCAGTAGGATGGGAAAGTTTACACTAGAGACTCAATGAAAAGGGTGGAGAATTCAGGACTGCCAGTTCTTTTGCACATACGCACATAAATGGAATATATTACATTCCTGTACTGCCCAACTGCCAAAGCTCTTTGAGTAGTTTACAACAATTAAATTATTATTTTACACTGCATTTCTGTCTTTCCTTTTTTCCTCTTGTGAGGAACCCAAGGTGGTTTACACAGTTCTCCTGCATGCCATTTCATCATACCAGCAGCCCTGTCAGACAGATTAGGCTGACGGTCAGTGACTGGCCCCAAGTCACCTTGTCAGCTTCTTGGCTGAGTTGGGACTAGAACCTGGATCTCTTGGGTCCCCAGTCTAGCCCCACCAACATCACTCCACACCAGCGCCCCTTGAAACCATGAAAATATATTATAAAAGCCATATGAATGCAAAAATATGTTTCTGTTCCTTGCACTATGGGACAGCATACAAACACAATATATAGATATATAAATGGACAATACAGAGAGAGATTTAAAATAAATTATTTTTTAATTCAGCAGCATGCAGACTAGCCAAAATATGAAAAGGATCAAAACTTGGGACAGGCATTTATTAGCAACTGTTCCTGATAAATAGTAAGCATATGTATATCAGTAGAAATCACACTGATGGATTATCTTAATTCAATAAAAATTCCACTTATTCCCTCCAAAGGACTTAACAGCCTCCCCCCCCCCATATTCAGGTTTTCCCTGATCCAAGGCATATGGTCTCCCAGTCAGCCATCCCCACCCCAATCCAAGTAGTTTAAATGGCAAGGCTTCCCTAGCTTTACCAATAGATCTGTTTTGAGTGCCTCTAGATCATTTTTCAGATATCTTCATTCAGATGAAGAACCTTTGCTGCACTGCGACTTTACATGGGAAACCACTAATAACAAAGGAGAAAAACAGGAAAAGGCAAGGGAAAATTCCACAAATTGTCTTTGGACAGGTCTAAAGAAAGCTAACTGGCCAGAATGGAGGATGAAATTGCATCCATGCCTAGTTCTGGGCTTCCTGTAAACAGCTGGTTGGCCACTGTGCAAACAGAATGCCAGATCATATTGGCCTTTGATCTGATCCAGCATGGCTTTTATGTCTGTCTATTCCAGTTCCATGTACTGCAGCCACCCCCGATCTGGTGCCAGAAAGATGTTTTGGACCCTGGTCATGTTTTGCATTCCCGGTCAATCGCCATGGTGGCAGGGCTGGTGACAAAACATCTAGAGGGCACCAGGTTAGAAGGCTAATCCACTGGGACTGGTTGCAGATCTACAAGGCTTCAGTCAAAGAGGAGTGTTCCACATCACCTGCTACCTGATCGTTTTAACTGGAGACCCCAGGGATTGAATCTGGAACCTTCGGTATACAAAGCAGGTACTCTACAACTCCCTCCCAAAATAGGACAACCTGTCAAAATGATGAATAGACACCAAGTCTGTTTCTATCTGCTTTTGTTGTGGTGCCTTATTAAGGTATCATTGTTATCATTATGGGATCATTAAGCTCTAATGCCTTTTAAAAAATGAGTACATGGAAAGGGACCTACCTTATACTACAAATTTCAGCTTGTTCGATAGTGATCCCCTGTTTCCAAGAAACCCTGGGTTATTCTACTTTGGGAGGTGATGCTAAACATTTGTAACAAATAAGCACCCTCCAGACTTCAGCTCATGGGATCTCTGGGGAAAATCTTAGTAAATTATATACAACATACGCACACACATTATATGTATGATGGTCATGTTGATTGTAAAAATGCTAAATTTCTTATCTGTGTAATACTTTTATTAGGCCAATGAAAAGATCACAATGATTGTGCAGGCCCTGTAGATCTCTAAGTCTCTTTGTCAAGCAATATATTACAAAAAGCAAATTTGGGGTTAGAAGGAAAAGGAAAAAATCTTGACTTGATAGTGAAGTCAGTTTCAGCATGTTCAGATTCCCAAGGAAGGGTCTGCATGCATTCCAACCAGGATCCACAGGGCATGTGATGGCTGAACCTGCAGCTGGTTTGCTGAGCACCACAAAAAGGAAATGTTGGATTCCCCCACTTTGCAAGTCCAGCTCATTTGGGAAATATAAGATAGAGGTATATCATTGCTATGAACTACAACAGGTATGTTGGTAGGTGCCCAGGCCCATAGGACACAAATATACATAAAATCTACACATACAAACTTTCGCATACACACAATTGCAATGATTTATTTAAATTTCACAGGAGGCAATTAATTTCTCACTCAAATGAATAAAATGAATTATTTGCTGTCTTTACTCAATCATCCCAGAGTAACCAAGCAAGATCTCTACCCCACCCCTCCCAAAACTACCCATACAGGGGAAGACTTTTGTATGGATACTACAGCATGTGGGAAGGAGAACGTTAACCCTTCTATCCCCACTTATGTTCTCCCTTGAAAATTGCCCCCTGCTGAAACGGGAAAAAACCCCTTTCATTGGCACTTGTAAACATCCAGGGCTCTTCAGAACAGATCTAGGGCCAGGGACCCATAGGGCCATGCCACTAATGCCCCTGACCACTAGTAAGGTGGTCAGATGCAAAGGAAGGTAGGCCTCCTGCACTTGCAATAGCTGTATAGGAGGAGGAATTTCATGATGAGCTACCAGCCCCAGTTCCTTGGTCACACAAGTTACTGCAGGCTCCCTGCCCACTTTTGCATTTATGCACTCTGGCCTCACCTGCGGTTCTACGGCAGGTTCTTAGTACCAAATAGCTTCCGGAAACCTCCAGCACACAAGATTGCACAACCTTCTGCTCATCATTATGCCATGGTCAAATTACTCTTGCAGTTAAACCATGTTAGGGCCAACATCGACAAGCGATTCAGCACCGAACAACATGCTGACAATGTTATGAGGTGGAGGACTGCAGTTAACTTACTTGCGTGATACCATGTAATATGCATAACAAAGGCAGGCAAGTTGGTCATAAGAAAAAAATCAGCCTGTATACTCTATTAGACCAACTGAAAGATCTTATTTCTGTGGTCACTGAACTGTCCTGATAAAAAATATTACCTTATATTGACTTTGCAATATACGTGTTTGTAAGCACATAATTTAATTGCATATAATTATCGTTTTTCCAAATGTGGCAATTAACAGGTTGTGTGTGATGGCAAAAGTTGCCCTAAGGAGTGTTTGTCTGAACTGCTCAGTTTCAAAACATTTTCTCTTCACTTTTTCAAATTATGTTTCTTCATCATTTAGAGTATCATTGCTCACTCTGAGCTTTTGAGATGGGATGGGGAAGTTCATAAATCAAAATTTAAAGCAACATCGTTATTTGGAAACATGCTTGTTCTGGAATTATTGCTGCTATAGATTGAACACTTTTGATACATGGACCTTTGGAGTCAAGAGCAACAAAACACCTATCTGATAACGGGAAGCTTTTATGCTGGGGAAGCTCACAATACAGCACAATAACCCTGGATAGCCCATACAACTTGCACGCTGTTTGTCTGTTCTAGATGATCATGTCCGAAGAGAAGAGGATCTGCTGGAATAAACTGTAATTCTATGCCCATTTAACATAGTAAGCCCCATGGAATTCAGTGGGACCAAACCTGAATAGCACTGTCCAGGTGCTATTCCAGGTACCCTATGCCAGGTACACTAGCCCTTGAATCTCACATGAGATTGCTCCAGTGGTCTGACTTTCTATGGTGAGGAGAGGCTGGTGGGGGTATCTCAGAGCACAACACATTCTGGATCATTACTCTGGAACTTGGTCTCCAACCCTCTCTCTTTCTTTCTCACACAGCTTAAGATTTCATTTAGTGAAAATCAGCTGGAGAGGACCTTTGAGTACCCGTCAGAGGGCTCCCTTCTGGAGAAGTTTGGGCCTCCGGAGGAGTCAGAGTCTCTGACCTACACAAACCCTCATGTGGATGATGATGATGAAGAGGAGGAACTCCTGCTGCTTCACCGGGGCCTCCCTGGCCTATTGAGGACCAAACCCCTCATTGTGGGTAAGCATCCTCTGGAGAAGACTGGGCGTGGTTGATTGAGGGAGACCTGCCTTAGACTATATTACACTCTTTCCCCTCGCTTGCAGTCTCGGGGTTGGCTCTGGCACAGGTTGGCATTAGGCTTATTGACTGGAGGAAGAGGGAAAGCCTTGCAAACCAATGGAGAATGAAAACATCACATGGAACAACTGTACATGACTAGGGTGTACAGAAGTAGGCATGGTATGGAAAAAAGTGCTTGGGAAGACATTTTCTCCCTCTTACAATACTAGAAGCCAGGGCCAACCCATCAAGGTGACTCCTGGGAGATTCAGGACAGATGAAAGGAAGGATTTCTTTACACAGCATACAGATAAACTATGGAATTCTCTTTCTCAAGCGGTGGTGATGGCTACCAATTTAGATGGTTTCAGATGAGATTTGACAAATTCATGGAGAAGGCTAGCAATGACTACTCATCCTGATGGTTATATCCCACCCCCAGTATCAGAAGCAGTACACCAGTTGCTGGGGAACATGGGTGGGAGGGTGCTGTTGCATTTCTGTCCTGCATGTGGGTTTCCTGTGACCACTGTGTGAACAGAATGCTAGACTAGATGGACCCAAGCTCCGATCCATCATGGCCCTTCTTATGTTCTTAACCTTTTAACCTTCTGACAAGGCAAAAAGTCCTAGTTAAGTCAGCTGAACCCATGATGATCATAAATAAGAATGGCTGTCTGTTTCCATACCAAGCAGAACGCTCTGCATTCAATATCTGCCAATTTAGTCCTGGAACTTAGAAAAGGTATTCATTCCATGAGCCTAGGTCAGATTAGAAACATATCTAGCAATAAGAAAAGGTCAGCTAGGAATCTATATTTTGATCCGATCTGTTTGCAAGGATGTGAGATTAAGAACAAGTTATACAAGGGCAAGATGCAAGCCTCAACTTGAATCTCTAGATTCCAGCAAGATGTGCTGGATGTGTAAAAGAGCAGACATGCTTTTACCTGGGACAGTTAGAGACAAAGAGGGATTTAAACTGACACTTAGAGGCTGAAATTATGGTTCCATCTGGTGGCCCTTTTGGGGAAGTGCAAGAACACTAGGTTCAGTTCCTGGAAAATCTGAAGGTGCAAAATGGTTGGGACTTTTTGGCTTCTTTCTTTGTGCTTCATCTTTATACTAACAACTCACTTGTTCTTTCTCTTCCCTTTTCCAGATGAGTCCTGTCGGCGGTAACCCCGTTCATCCTTCTCCATAGTAGGGAAGGCTGAAATATATCTAAGGATTCACGCCACAGTTTGAATCCTTCAGCTGGACCTTGAATTTCTTTCCATCTTCCATTGGCCACCATGCCAAGGAAAGAAGCCAGGACCAAGAAAGACTGGAAAATGTTGCCCTTTTTCCAGGGCTTTGGATGTATTTTCTTCCTTAGGGAGAAAAGAGACAGTTCCAAAAATATCCTCTTCTCTTCAGTGTCCCCTCTCCCACCACCGGCTCTAGTCTTGAAACAGGATCTCAGAAGACCATCACCCCAATGAAACAGACCACCCCAGATCTGGATGGCAGTGGGTGCTTTGAGTCATATGAGACTTTCCCTGATCTAGATGGTAGGGTTGATCTAGATGATCTGGACAGGGAGCTCCTAAGCTACTGCACAGGTTTGATTTAGAGAATTCTTTTCCTGTCGTTACACTGCCAGCTGACAAGGATTCTGCTCCATCAGCATCTTAGATTTACAGATTTCTTAAAACTGCCAGCAAAGGGAGCTCTGAACCTTGTATACGCATTGTTGCTGTTTCAAGCAAGGGCTATCATCTTTCTTCCTGTTATCACCCAAGCAATGGTTCATTAACCCTCACTGGGTTGAGGGACAATATAATTCTCAGGTTACTTTTTGTAAAGTACCTGGATGTTGTCCATGAGAACCCTGAATGGAAAAACAAAATCCTAATAGTTGCCATATGTTTGAGAGTAGCGGGAGAGAGGCATTAGCTGTGAAAAGCAAGCAGTTATGTTGGCACACAGCCTAACAGTATTGGGGAGAGCTTTGTAGCTGGGGAGGGGGGTGTTCCAAGTTTTTTTAACCAATTCTGGAGGAAGTAAATTCAAAAGAATATGGCTCTAGTTATTGAAGCAAGAGTTACAACTAATAAGGCATGTACCTGGGCAAATGGGGAGGGTTCTTGGGTGTTGCTAAAAAGCAGGAGCACTTGGTATTAAGGCATGAGACTGGGATCAAATGGGAAACGTCTGTCTCTGCATATGGAGAGAGCTAGTTGTTGCTGGGGATGGTTTATTTCTCTTTTTAGTTCAGGAAGAGGCAGTCATACTGGAGACAGCCAAGCCTGAATTTGGCATCATAGAAAGCAGGAAGCAGCAGTGTGTGGAGATAAGGAACGAAGTGGAGCCAGCGGGAAAGTGCAGCTGCCTGTTTTAGTCAAATTCATTTCCTGTTCTGGATTCAGAACTCATTAGGGATTGAACGGGCAGGCAATGAAGTGGAATGAATAGATGCAGGTGGGATGTTAGAAAATGAAGTGATAATGACCAATAGGTGTGTGTGTTTATTATTTTACAAACAATCTTGATGAGTATTTGTTGTTCTTCACTGCATGGCATGTTGAAACTGAAAAGGGGGCCAAGGGACATTGGGAATAGCTTTCAAAAGGAATCAACCAGAGAGAGATTGCAGTTCAGCTTGCTATCAGCAGCCCAAGGTTGGCTTTAGGATCTGGGGAAAGCCTCAGAAGAAAGACTACCAAGTAAGGGATAGGCAGGGCAGGTCATGCAGACCATGGGCACACTCCAGAGTCCTCTACCAACAGGATCTGATGTACACAAACCAAGCCACATGCCACTGAACTGCGGTTCTAGAGTTTTGTTTTCAAATACAGCGTTCATTCTGCCAAATGAGGACAATATCGTTCTTAGATAAGATTAAAAGGAAAGTAAAGACCTGTGGAGAATTTGCTAGAAGTCCTTTAAATCTTATCAGGAGGCTCCCTGTTCCACTCAGGGCATGAGGGGCAAGCACAGCTGGGCATCTGCTAAGAGCTAATTCTCAGCGCCCCCCCACCCCCCGTCCCGGAGCTCTCTGGCCACTGTGTTCCCCTTGTCACTGCTGGTCCACTGGCCCTCTCTGAGTGAAGAAGCAGAGACAGAAACAAGAAGAGCAGCAGCCTCTGTGTCTTCACTCTGGATCCATCTTCGGCACTAAGGCGAAGGGCAAGCTGATCTGGTAGTGGAGATAGCAAGGAGGGGCAGGCAGGCCAACTCAGGGAAGCAGGGAGTCACTGTGGGCGGGCATCTTGCCCAAGGGCTCCCTCTCCAAAAAACAAACCAAGCAAGCAACCTGGAGCTGCCTTAGGATCCTGGCAAATACCTTACAATTCAACCCTCTGGAACTGCCAATGCAAATCTTCCATCACTCTGATTGAAAGCCTGCAGCAAAGCCAGAAGTGTCCGATTCAAATTGGAGGCATTTTAAAACCTTGAACAGGAATTCCTCTTTTTATTGGGAATCTTGAGACTTGGGGAGCCTGTTCAGTTACATGGCTTGAAGAACAGCACAACTCATCTCCAGGAAAGGATGCAGACTGAAAGAATGAAAGATGGATGAATGTATGAGAACAGAAAACTGGCTTTAGGAGCATGATGGTGAAGAGTGTGGACTGAAGGAATAGAAGTATGCAAGAATGGAAGGAGATGGCGCAGATGGGAAGGGATGAGAACAATGACATGTCTTCTCTCCCCCTTCCATGCTAATTTATCATGTTATCCATGTGCACCATGTTTATCATTACTCTTATTTTGCACTGTGGGAGCAGCCATGCCCAAAACCCATGATCGAATGAGTGAATGACTGAAAATAGCAGACATCTCTTTCTTTGATGGGGTCTGCAAAGATCAGTGTATGTCGGGTGAGGGGCGAAGCAGCTGTGTCCAGCCATTTCCATCAGTGTTTTTTTAATATGTTGTTATTATTATTATTAACAATAAATCAGAATGATGTTGCACGTTGACCTAATGGTATTCTATGATCTGTTAGCCTTGTTTACTATATCATTTACTGACAACACTCCTCTGAATATTGGATGCTGGGGAGAAATAACAGAAGAAAGCCATTAGGCTCCTGCCCTACTTCCCAGAGACATCTGGTAGGCCATGCAATGTTAGAGAATTCTGGGTTAGATGAACTCTGGTGCGCTGCTGCAAGGCAATTCTGTCATTCTCTTATGGTTGTCTTCACTTCACTCTGCTAAATGAGAAAGAAATCTGGGTTGGTTTGTGGAATCACAGATGGGACAAAGGAACTCTCCTCACCACCGCAAGCATTCATCTGCCAGGCCCAGCACAGATTAATAAAAATACTCCAAATCATGGTGTGTTGTGACAGGAGGTCAGCAATTTATGGCTTTCCAGATGTTTTGGCTTACAAATCCCATGAACCCTAGCCAGTAAAGCCAATGATGAGGGATCATGGGAGTTTAGGCCAAACTCTAACTCAACCCTACATAAAACCTAGTTATTCACTTAGCTTGAAAACCCTCTAATCTGACATCTGGGACAGCTCCTGATATTTTATTGTGCTAACAAGAAGGGGCTTCTAAGCAACCTGGTGCAAAAAAGGAGGATCTTAGTAAGTGAAAGGGCACAGAGCAGGTGACTGAATAAATTGTTCAAGTGCTTTCTGGAAGTTCCCCTGCCTGAGACAGATGCAATGGAGTTGAGAACACCACACTCCACAGCAGCTCTCACTTCTGCTCTAGAGATGGGAAGGAAGAATTTACATACATAGTAATGTAGTAATAAAGTGCCTTCATCAGTCTATCATATTTATGGTTAAAATCTGACACCACAGAGCCTTATTTGGATGCTGTTTAATTTTATAACACTTTTTAATTCTGATTGTGAGCCGCCTAGAGATGCTACGGCACAAAAGGCAGCATATAAATATCTTTAAAAAAATAAATATAATCCTACATGAGTTTGCAATGTTAAGGATGCAATGGGAAGCCCTCGTGGTGTAGTGATTAGACCTCTACATTGCGACTGGGTTCCAGTCACCTCCAGCCATGTAAATTACGGCGTGATTTTGGGCCAATCACTGACTCTCAGCCTTGTCTATTTCCCAGGGTTATTGTGAGAATTAAATAGAGAGGAGGGGAAAAGGGTGGGGTATCTAAATGTAATAATAAATGGAGTACGTACCATTCGGCTAACTTCTGAGAATACACGTAGAAGCTTACGCTGTAAATTTCTCTTAGAGGCAGTCTATTACGGTCGGCTCATAAAGATATAAAGGTGTCCACGGCTCAGCCACGACACCTAAGAAGTGAAACAGTCGAGAAAGCACACACATTTCTCAAATGCCTAACCGCAGTTTTTCCTAACCTTGGGTCTCGAAGTTGGGCTGCAATTCCCTTCCTGCCTGACAGGTAGACATTGTGGATTGGAATTACGGGGACTGTAGTCGGAAGCGCAAAGGCTACGCGATGGTCTATATGCAAATCAGGAGAGGGAGGTCAAATCTCAGCGGAGAAAATAGAAAGGCTTTACTCAATCGGATGCTAGCTAGACTTTTGGACTACGGCCAGCCAGTTGTGGACTGCAACTCCCAAAATTGCTTAACAAACCGTCTGGTAGCTGTGGGATACTGGGAGCTTTAGTCTGCACTTTATTAGGGACTACCGGTGCAGGTCAGGGTTGGAGTCACCCATCTTAGAAGTCCTCTCTTTAAACGTCTCTCTACGCTCACTCGCCGCTCGGCGACAGGAAGTTGTTCTCTCCGGGAACGTTGATTGGTTGGAAGGGGCACGTTTCAGGAAGTGTTGCTACCGCTGCCAGACGGTGTAAGGGAAGCGGGGCGCAGGCCCTCTAGATCGCGGCGTTCCGCTGCTATGGCGGGAGAGCTGGAGCGCTGGGTGTCGGAGCAGCTGCACACCCTCCTGGGGCTAAGCGAGCGCCATGTGGTCGCCTTCATGGTGGGCCTGGCTCGTCGCAGCCGCGCGCCGGAGGACTTGCTCGCTCGCCTGGAGGAGACCGAGACCCTGCGCGTGACGGACCCTGCCGCGCGAGCCTTCGCCCAGCAGCTGTGGGAGCGGGTGAGGCGGTTGGCCGGTCGAGCGCGCGCAGCGGCCGCGGGAGAGGGGGCCGCCCGTCGGGCTCGCCTTTTAAGAAGGGGGCGGGGAAGGCGCAGTCCCCGAAAAAGTGGCGGGTGGTTCCTATCTACATCCTTCAGATGTGTTAGATCACAACTCCCATAATCCTTGCCAATTGGCCCCACGGGTGGGGTTTCTAGTCCGATACATCCGGAGGGCACCAGGTTGCCTAGCTCCGATATAAATCTGTTGTCTGGTTCTGCTATGATGGTGTCCCTTATTTGTTTGCATTCTTATTCAGACTTTAAGCCAAGAAAGCTCCCAGTGTATTTTCCAAAATGAGAGTAAAAACGGTCTGTTTCCTTGAGATTTTCTGTCTAAAAAATTTACAGGTGGGAGGAAAGAAAAATTCAGGCACAAGATTTTTAGTTGCAGGATTCATGAAGTCGTGGGCATAGTGGTAGGGCTACTGCTTCCTGTCCCCCGATGGCCCTCACAGTGCCAGTTAGCAGGAGGCAGGGGGCTCTTAACTGCAGCTGAATCCAGACATAATGGAGGAATGTTGGTACAGGAATGTACAGTTATTCTTCTCTGTTTCATTTATCTATATCCCTATAGTTGAAGTTTGTTGACCAAATGGCCTGTGTCCTGGTGTGCATATGCACAAAATACACAATAAGAGAAGGTTTTCTTTTAAAGGATTTATTCTTAAAAATAACCAGCTACCAATCAATCGCTCCAGATGGTGCACCTGAGCAGTCCTCAGTTGGCCCTTTTACACATGGATCATTAAAGGATTACACATGTTGGGATAAATCCTGTCTGAAAAGCATTACTCCTGTGTGCCTTTGCATTGTGGGATCAAATCCTGTCTTCCTTCTCAAAACCAAGCTGTCACTGTTTAAAATGGCATTCCCCTGCTCCTTTCTCTCACCTTTAGCTGTAGGCTACAGCAGACAGGCCATTTTAGCCCAAATATCCATTGTAAATAGTCATTGTTGGAATTCAGTTTACAATAATTTTTTGATAGCCCAGAAGGCTTCATGTGCCCTGATCATGCAGAATGTTTAGAGTCGAGATAGGGGTCTGAGCTTATCATGAATAGTTTCTAGTAGCTTGAATTTGCATGTCTGACCAGACCTGGAGATGGGTTCAAGTTGCTCAACTAGAGTGTCAATGCAGACATTAGAAATATTGCAATCTCATTGTTACATTGTGATTGACTGACATTTCTTTATCTGTTCTGCATGGGATGACCTCGGAATCTTATTGTAATCTCTGCATTCTGTCATTTATTGCCCTGTACCTGTGTACCTATAAATGCCCTGTAGTGGTATTGAAGCTTTGCAGCAGAGTTCACCTCTGCCTGCCCGGTAATGCAGCATGCATTATCGTGAGTGTACCCCGGGAACCTTGGGGTAAATACAATAAAGCCTCAGATGGTCTGGACGCTTGGTCTTTCCCACGAACCCGAGTTTTATTCCCTCTTCTCAAATTGAGATTCCGGGATTCTTTTCAGACAGGATTTATCCAAATTTTCTCAACACACATAACACACTTAACACTTTCCAATAGGTTACAGTAGTAAAAAGTTAAAATGGTGTGATCTTTTTCACTTGCATACTAAAGAAGATGCTCCAAAGGGGATGTGGATGGGGTGCTATTACATAGAAGAGGAGGAGGATGGGGTGGACTGCTGTGATTTGTCCTTTGTTTAAGCTGCTGGTTTGTGTCAGCTACATTTCAAGGATGCACACATGCTGATTTCTCGAAAAGAGGTTTTCTTTTCTGGCCAGGTTATGTTGGGGCTGATTACATGATTATACCTGTACCAGTTATAACTATTAATCTGTGCATCATGTTGGAAATCTTACTTTCTGTGTGTCCAAAACATTTGATGCACATTATCTCAGCAACATTTATCAAGTTCTTGTGAGGTAGGCCAAGATCATTATCCCATATTGCAGGTGGGGAGAAGGAAGTGAGGAGAAGTAAATCGTAGATTTCCAAAGGCCACCTGCTTCATTCCTGCCAAAGAACTGGGGTGCGCCAGTTAGACAGGGAAAAGAACAATGATGCAAGAGTTTTCCTTAGGACAAAGACAGACAGTTTCTTGGTTCTCAGGGCCACCATTCTTCATCAGGGACTACAACTGCATTGTCACACAGAAAGTGAGCACCTCATAGTGACCTGGCTGCATGATGAAGCTGTTTGTACTAGATCCTTCATATGGTAAAAAATTGCAAGGGACTGAAGGGGAAGATAAAGGTAGAGAGAGTTAATATACCTGTAGGGCTTTTGAGTGTCTGAAGTGCTTCACAGGTGTAATTCTCATAAGTCCATATGACTGGTTAGTATTCCTGTCCCCATTAACATCTCCTTCCATTTACACCTGCTTGAACTTTGAGATTATCCACAGAAGTTCTTCTCCAGGAACTCTCTTTGAAAGAGGCTAGAAGAGTGGCTACTCAGGGAAGGGCTTTTTCAGTGATAACACTCCAGCTATGGAACTTGCTCACTAGAAAGGTGTGCCTGGCAGTGATGCTTTATTCATTTTGGTGCCAGGCCAGGCCAAAACGTTTTTATTTACCTGATATATTAATGCTGAGCATGATTTTTACTGTACATTTTATATATTGTAAGTTGTTTTAATCAAGTGCTGCTATGTGTTTTTTATTCCTTGTAAGCTGTCTAGAGATCCTGAGTGGATATAAGGTGGGATAAAATGTTTTAAATAAAACTTAAAAATAATTTATAGCTAGATTTTTTCTGCTACACTAGCTCACTACACATTCTAAACAGGATTGCATGCAGAAGTGGAGTTAGTGTGGGAAGTAATTGAGGAATGGGGAATGGTCTGAGGAAATTAACTATTCTGAGGAATGGGAATAGAACAGGCTTCTCCAACCTGATGTCCTCTGGATTTGTTGGAGTACAGTTCCCAATGTGCTGGCTAGGGCATGGTAGAAGTTGTGCTTTAGTACATCTAGCAAATGGGGAAGCTTGGGATAGACACTCAAGGGAGGTGAGGTGTGTGTGTGTGACAGAGAGAGAGAGAGAGTCACAGTCCCTGAATTATTGTCCCTCCCTGTTCCTGATAGGTTCCACACCAGGCCCCGCGGGAGCGTCCAGCCAGGGCAGCTGAGCAGGAGGCGTTGGCTTTGCAGCAGAAAAACCGTTCCTATACGCTGCTGGAAGATAGTGATGATGATGTGCCCAGTGAAGCAACAGCAGTCCGGGGCTCCAAGCGTCACCACCCCCCACGAGGCCCTGAGGGCAAGCAGCGGAAGCGGCACAAACACCTGAGGCAGCGCAAGGAAGAAGAAGATGATGATGACACAGACTCTGATGAAAAGGGCAAAGGAAAAGATGGGGGATGGTGAGTAGCAGTCACTTTGCAGAAAGAGGAGTTGTGGCAAGGAAGCAAGTGAAACAACACTGCTGTTGGGAGTGAGGAGGGCGGCTGCTTTGGGCAATTGTTCTCACAGACTGGTGCCTCCAGTTCAGAAGATTCAAAATTGGAATCTATAACAGCAGAGAAGGAGAACTGGGGACATGTTGAGGCATTGAGATGAAGGAGTTGGATGTGCTTATCTCAAGCGAGTTGATTCAGCAGGACAGGCAGCTCCTGGGAATAACTAAACCATCAAGCTGATGGGAGGGGACTCTGGAAATGAGGGGTTCTCAAGACAGAGACCAGCCCCCCAGCTCTTGACCCCCTGATGAGGCATCAGCAGACAGCCCAGTTAAATGATTGGTGCATGGAGAGGAGGCATGCTCGTGTTCAGAGAGCCCCTCCTGTTGGGATGGAGCACAGGCATGTTCCTAAAGAGAGTTATTGGAGGTAAATTGGGTTCAGCAAACCGCTCTGTGCATGTTCAGAGGTTCGTTCCGGGTGATTTGTACTTGGAAGCAATAAAAAACTTTTTCAAGAAACATGGCCTGTGGGTTTAACTGCTTGGAGGCGCATCCTCCACTTGCAACAGCTGCCCACTTTTACCCTTCTTGGTGTAGGAATTCGGTAGTAAAGGAAGAAGATTCAGAGGATGAATGGGATCGGAGTGAGCGAGAGCGCCTGCAAGACTTGGAGGAGCGTGATGCCTTTGCTGAACGGGTCAAGCGCAAGGACAAGGACAAGACGCGCAACATCCTGGAGCGTTCAGACAAGAAGGTAGGGGTTTCAGTCCGTGGTTTTATTACTGGGAGCCTCCTGGCTGCTCTTCCTGGTTTGTGCTCCTCAGTGTCTGCTCTGGATTTCCCACATGGTCTGTTTCATTATTACTGGGAGTATTTCATCTCGGGCTTGGAAATTGCATGCTTGTAATATTCCTGAATATGAAAAGGGCTTTTTAAAAAAATAAGGCTACAGCATGTGACTTCCTGTGAGTCAGCTTATCTAGCCCTTGATCCTGCAAATAATTGCTTGACTGAGTGTGAACTCTGTCTGCTACAATCTTAGAAACCAGACAGATTCCTGACAACAGTTTGCTTGGTCAGGAATAGGAAATCAGTGTCTAGTATATCATCTTTCTCCAGATAGTAGGAGCAGAATATATTATGCAATACAGCATATATTGGAAAATAGATTATGTAAACTAAGATGGGTCGTGTGAAGTTGCTTAGTTTTGATCATTTGCAAAAGTTGCAGATCTTTGTACAGGTTACCTTGGCACAGAATGTTGGTTCTCTGTTTTAAAGCAAGGCTGACAACTAAACTTTTTATGTTGGCCTATGGGAATGCCAGTTTTTCAGCCCTTCTTTGCCCATTTTCTCTCTCTTGCTACCTCTTTTCCAATACTAAAAATGACCTGACACCTTTTAGCTTTCCTCCTTTACAGATCTCTTGTTTTGTGTGTTCCAGGTTTCTGTTCGTTTGATCACCTTTCTTCTCTAATTATTTACTGCTAGTATTTCTTTTCCCATTTTTATATTTCTTTTTGTGTGTATTTTGTATTATTAGTGGCCTTTATAAAGATCAGCTTCTGCAGCTGCAGAAACCAAAGATCTAGATTAATTGAGAGACAGCAGGAAAGTCCCCTTAACTTGCCTGGTTGTGGAAATTTTTCCAGTGCTTCTTGGATCTGTACTTTCTGTTTGACTGGGGCAAATCTAGAGTCTGTAGTTTGAAAATGTTGCACTCAAGCAATATATTAATCTTGTTAATATATGTTTTTATATGAGCTATATGTTTGTGTGTTTTGTTTTCTTATCCTGCTGAGCTTAGGCTTATGAAGAAGCTCAGAAGCGCCTGAAGATGGCAGAAGAGGACAAGAAATTCATGGTAAGAGCTTTTCTTTCCTTTTTCACTACAAATTTTCTAGTTCACACAATAGTTCTAGGTGTTCCAACTAGTTATCCTTTTCTCCTCTGATTTTTTCCCTCTGTCCATTGAACACTGAAGAGTGTGTGTACAAGGGCATCTGACGTATTCATTTAAAACAATAAATAGAGCTTTTCAAAAAAAGTATAAAAGCTCACAACATTTTTTAAAAATTTACCTGCATGCGCATATCTCTTCACAGTGCAACTTGACTGGTTGAGCAACTTTCACAGAATAACTTGACTGCCCCAATTAAAGGGAAATATTACTTAAGGGAAATATTGCTACTTCTTTGGAGAGTGTTTTAAATATCTTTCTGATCAATAAAAGCCCAGTTCAGACTAGGAATCAGGAAAAGAACCTCAAAGACTGTGCTATTTTGCCTCATTTCAGTGACCCCATATTTTCTTTTCTTGCCTGGAAGGTTCCAGAACTGCGTAAGAAGTCCCGCCGAGAGTATTTGGCCAAACGGGAAAAGGACAAGATTGAAGACTTAGAGGCAGAGATCGCAGATGAAGAGTATCTTTTCTCTGAAATGGAACTGACAGCCCTTGAGCGGCAGGAGTTGGAATATAAACGCAAAGTGCGTGACTTGGCGAAGCAGTACAAGCAGGCTGGAGAGCAGGAGAAGATGGAGAAGAGCAATCGCTACTATATGCCTGAGGAAAGTCGCAGCAAGGTAATGATTGAATGCACAGGAAAATCAGGGACTTAGTCCCTTCTTAGAAATAACTGATTCGTGAAATTTATAGATTGCATGTATAATGCCTTTGGCCCATCCCACATGGTCTCCATTTAAAGTAGGAACTGAACATCTTTCAGTTTGGATGCCAACATCCATTGGGGAAGCTGTCGGGCTGCATTCCAGTGGAAGGTAGTGCCAATCAAAGGGGACAGGCCCAAAATACCAGCATATTTTAACTTAAAACTCTTACTGGCTGAAGCTAAACCTTAGGAGAGCCATTTTAGCAAGAGGAGAAATGCACAAAACTGAGAAACTACCAAATGATCAGAGATAGAGGAAGGGGAGCAGGGCCATCTGGGGACCCTGGAGGGCTGGATTTAGTTTATTTCCACAGGCTTAACATTTAGTTGAGATAATTTAGAAACATTTAGGTATATAGCCCATTAACCTGAGCAAGGTTTGGTTCTGAATAAAATATTCCTCAGACTGGGCTATTTATGTATTCAATTTATATGTCACCCCATTAGCCACAGGCTTTCTGGGTTGCTTACGTTATGTTAAAATCCAGAACAACATAAAACAACACAAAGCACAATGTAACACAACTACTAGGACCAATCATAAAATCTGTGAATAAGTTAACAGAATTAAATAGAACCAAAATAGAGAAAATAGAATAAATTCTCCTCTCTCTCTCCCTCCCCCCTTCTCCCTCCCTCTCCCTTTTTCCTTCCCAAAAAATTAGAACATGAACCATTTAAAATAGTAAATATCTCACATTTGAAAATGATGTCACATTGGCAGCAGCATAAAACAAGATAATTTTTTAAAAAATATAAAGAATTAACCTATTAAAGTCACTCTTAAGTCTTTAGTTGGTTAGTATGTATGCACTCGAAGGCACTGAGTCACAAGATGCAAGTGCCTGACCACTTTCTGTCTGCTTTTCCCCTGCAGAAGATCCCTGACCGCTATGAGGAACCCAAGACAGAAGACCACTTGGCCCCACGGGATGAGCAGCGGCGCTGGGAGGAAGACCACATTGGGGCTGCTGCCCTCCATTTTGGTGCCCGGGATGCTGGTCAGCGCCATCCACACAAAGACTATGAATATGTCCTTGAGGAGGATGAGATGATCCAGTTTGTGAATGCTGTGCAGATGCGGGGCACAGCTCAGAACAAGGTGAGTAAAGAGAGTGCAGGTTGGGGAATGGGACATAGTGCTAAACTAGTCCTTATTTATCAGTGGTTGTGCTATACACAATAACATGCTTAGATGAATATTTACCTCCTCTAGGAAGTAAAGGAAAATGAAATTCTTATTCAGCTGGGGAGGATGCATGTTAGAAAGCATTAATGTCTCTATGCTAGTCATGCAAATTGGGAACCTCATCAAGACAGGCCCTAGTGGGGGGATGGGTGATTGGACTTTGATGATTCTGTAAAATGGGGATACTGACCAAGTAGTGTAGAGCTGACAGTGTGAGGTATGGGACTCTGTGGTTTGGGAAAGGCAGGACGCTGAGGCAGATCTTTTAAAACCATTTTCACCATGATTTCCTTTCAGTGTGCGCTGTCTTCCTCTCATATCTATGGCCTGGTGGGGGCAGTGAAATTTGCTTTATTCATTTGTCTTCCCCATGCCCCACCTGGTATAGAAATGTAATAAATATGTTGAAAGAGGCTCAGGGTGAGGGGACTTATTTTATATGTGAGCAATGCAGCTACAGTATATTCAGCAAATAGTGTCATTCCCATTTTTTCCTACAGTATAGCATTTCACCTGAGCATATTTAAAAGTAAGAGCTCACTTATTTGGACAGGTATTTAATACTTGATATGCCTATGTGTTTTACTTAATTGTGCTTTCAAAACACTACATTAGCCTAATGTCTTTTGCCTTGAACCTCTGATAGGTCAGCATAGCAGCTTGAATACATAAGAGCCTGTGAATTACACCTGTAATGGTCATGTTCTATTTACATTCTGTAGGTTACTTTAACATAGGTGAACATAGGAAACTACCTTACATTGAATTAGACCTTTCCCAACCTGGTGCCTTCCAGATCCTGGCTGAAAGAATGTCTGTAGTTGTGGTCCAGCATATGTGGAGGGCACCAGATTGGAGAAAACGAGTCAGACTGTAGATGCAGCTCATTCAGTGTTGGTTCTCTGACTAGCAACAGCTTCTCAAAGTCTCAAGCAGAAGTCTTTTCCAGGTCTTTATCTGAAGAGTATCAGAGATCGAACCCAGAGCCTGTGCAAGTACAGCGTCCCGCTAGGGTGACTTCCCAGTTCAGCTTGTGCAACTGGGTTTCCCTGGTGCCAGGATTTAAGCTTAGTGCTCTGGAGACTCTGCCAATGGTATGTGGCTCTGGAGAAGCTATCACTTGACTCTCTCCCTGTCTCCCTTAGTCCCAGGATGAAAAGCCAGAGATGTCAGAAGCCGAGCGCAAGAAGCTGTCCATCCAGGAAGTGCGCCATAGCTTGCCCATTTTCCCCTACCGTGCAGACTTGCTGGCTGCCATTGCTGAACACCAGACACTCATCATTGAAGGGGAGACTGGCTCTGGCAAGACCACTCAGATCCCTCAGTACTTGTTTGAAGAGGTAACTTGGCAGGGAATGGGGGGCATGGTAGTTGTGGTAGGTGGAAGACTGTGGTGATCCACCAGCACTGGGACTTGCTTGAGGGAACGTACTCTTGGCAGTCCCCGTGAAGACCGTGTGTTGTTGGAGTGCTCTGCTGGAATCGCTTGTACTTTTTCCTCTGTGATAATTGAGCGTGTTATGCTGGCATGTGGCCTGCATCTGGCTTCTTGTTCCTCCTTCAAACTCATCAAGACTTTCTCGTTGGCCCTCTGAGCCTCTTCCTCGGCCGCAGCCTTGATACTTTTGTCCACCAGTGTGCTCTGTGCTCATTGACCACCAGTGTGCTCACCACTGTGCTCATTGACCCTGTATGCAGTTCCATATGGAAACCCATCAGCTAGGACTGATTTGGGAGGTGGGGGGCATGCCATTCGTTTGGACCTAGAAACAAGCAGAGGAAACTCTCTGTTGTTAAGGGATGCTCTTTAAAAGGCAGTTCGATTTAAGTGTGCTTGAATTATTTTATTACAGAGCTGGGCTTTTTGAATAGCAATTGCAATTGAGGCTCTTTTGGAAATGAGACTTCCTGATTTTCATGCCTGAAGAAAAGTGAGGCCTGTTCTGATACACAGATTTGGTATCTGTGAGAACTAGAAATTTACATGAATTTGCTGGCAGGATGAAGATTTTTTAAGCAGATAAATGGACATACATGACATGTAATCATGCACAAAACCCAAAGATGTTGACTGTAAGAAAAATTCCAAAATGCATATTAGGATCACGAAAAAACTCCAGAAATCACAAAGCTTTTATTTATTTATAAAATTTGTATGCTGTCCATTACTTGCATCTCTGGACGGCTTACAACATAGATCAAAATAAAATAGATAAATTGACAATTCCACTCTGGCTGCAATTAATACAATACAAACAATAAAATCCAATCCCTATCTAAACATATTAAAATATTGATTAAATAAAAAGGTCTTGACCTGGCACCGAAAAACATATAATGAAGGCACCAGGTGAACCTCTCTGGGGAGCACATAATTCCCTGTTGTGTTTCCTTGGGGTTCAGATCTTCTGTTCTGTTCATGGCTTTGGGGAAATTTTTCCTGTGTGTTCAGTTTAAGTTTGGCTATTTCTCTTGCAGAGTCAAACTATTTAGTTTTCTAGTCTACTTCCTTGTCACAAGACTCTTTAGTGTCCTTTCTGCCACTCTCCCTAGTACATTTAGGTTTTCCTGTTTCATGCAATTCTTGTTTAAGTTGTCTGGCTTGTTTGTCCATGATTTCTCTTTCCAAGGATCTTACTGCACCAAAAAGCTCTACATAAGGTACAACTTTTGAGTCATTGCCAGAGCCTACACCTCTAATTTTGAAGGAAGTTAACAAGTCTCCATTCCAACAACCTCTAAAGAACTGTTCCTGCACATACAAATTAAATTCTCCTTCAGTAATCTCCTTTTCTTTAACTATATCCATAACTAAAGCATGCAGTTGGTTTAAGTAACGAAGGAAGCTCCTTGATATGCTGAGTCTCAAAAAATTTCCCTTTAGCTCAGAAACTGGGACAATATTGCCAAATGCCATCTCTAGAATTTTAAAGCATTCCTTAGCAGTAGCTCTCCTCCCTGCTTCTAAAGCTACATGCGGGGCAGGTGGAAGCAAACTTTCTATTATTTTCCTCTGCTTTTACATTTTCTGGCATTTTATCATCTCAGGTGTGATATTACAAAAAGCAGGCAGGGGTTGGGGAGGGAGGGACAGAAACTAACGTTCTTGCAGTCTGCCTGATCAAACTAAGCAATATGAATTGGAGGGGGAGAAATTTTATATATTCAAACTAGACTGCGAAAAAGTAACCCCCCCCCCCCCCCCCGGGTTAACTCTGGAGTGAGCAGCATAGGATTGCAGTCAGGGAGAAGCAGTAGAATGCATACTAAAGGCAATTCATGTTAAATGAAATTTGTTGTTAGTCATGAAGTTGTGTCCGACCCATCACGACCCCATGGACAACATTCCTCCAGGCCTTCCTGTCCTCCACCATCTCCCAGAGTCCACTTAAGCTCACACCAACTGCTTCAGGGACTCCATCTAGCCACCTCATCCTCTGCCGTCCCCTTCTTCTTTTGCCATCTATTGTTCCCAGCATTAGGCTCTTCTCCAGGGAGTTCTTCCTTCTCATTAGGTGGCCAAAGTATTTGAGTTTCATCTTCAGTATCTGGCCTTCTAAAGACCAGTCAGGGTTGATCTCCTCTAGGACTGACCGGTTTGATTGCCTTTCTGTCCAAGGGACTTGCAGGAGTCTCTGTCAGCACCACAATTCAAAGGCCTCAATTCTTCGGTGCTCAGCCTTCCTTATGGTCCAACTTTCACAGCCATACATTGCAACTGGGAAAACCATAGCCTTGACTATACACACTTTTGTTGGCAGGGTGATTTCTTCGCTTTTTAGTATGCTGTCTAGATTTGTCATAGCTTTCCTCCCAAGGAGCAAGCGTCTTTTAATTTCTTGGCTGCAGTCCCCATCTGCGGTGCTCTTGGAGCTCAGGAAAATAAAATCTGTCACCTCCTGCATTTCTTCCCCATCTATTTGCCAGGAAGTGAGAGGACTGGATGCCATGATCTTAGTTTTCTTAATGTTGAGTTTCAAGCTAACTTTTGTGCTCTCCTCCTTCACCCGCATCAAGAGGCTCTTTAGTTCCTCTTCACTTTCTGCCATGACAGTGGCATCATCTGCATATCTGAGGTTGTTGATATTTCTCCCAGCAGTCTTAATTCCAACTTGTGATTCATCTAGCCCCACCTTTCTCATGATGTGCTCTGCATATAAGGTAAATGGGTAGGGCGACAGTATACAGCCTTGCCGAACACCTTTCTCAATTTTGAACCAATCAGTGGTTCCGTGTCCAGTTCTCACTGTTGCTTCTTGACCTGCATATAGGTTTTTCAAAAGACAAATAAGATGGCCTGGTACTCCCATCTCTTTAAGAATTTGCACAATATGTTGTGATCCACACAGTCAAAGGCTTTAGCATAGTCAGTGAAGCAGAAGTAGATGTTTTTCTGGAACTCCCTAGATTTCTCCATGATCCGGCGTATGTTGGCAATTTGATCTCTAGTTCCTCTGCCTCTTCAAAATCCTGCCTATACTTCTGGTAGTTCTCAGTCCACATACTGCTGGAGCCTAGCTTGTAGGATTTTGAGCATAACTTTGCTAGCATGTGAAATAAGTGCAATGGTGCGGTAGTTTGAACATTCTTTGGCATTGCCCTTCTTTGGAATTGGAATGTAAACTGACCTTTTCCAATCCTGTGGCCACTGTTGAGTTTTCCAAATTTGCTGGCATATTGTGTGTAGCACTTTTACTGCATCACCTTTTTGAATAGCTCAGCTGGAATACCGTCTCCTCCACTAGCTTTTTCGTTGCTCAGACTTCCTAAGGCCCATTTGACTTCACATTCCAGGATGTCTGGCTCGAGGTCAGTGACCACCCCATCGGGGACGGTAAGCTTTTTCCTGTATAGTTCTTCTGTGTAGTCTTGCCACCTCTTCTTAATCTCTTCTGCCTCTGTTAGGTCCCTGCCATTTTGGTCCTTTATCATGCTGATCTTTGCATGAAATGTTTCCTTCATATCTCCAATTTTCTTGAAGGGATCTCTGGTCCTCCCTATTCTATTGTTGTCTTCTATTTCTTTGCACTGTTCATTTGAGAAGGCATTCTTATCTCTTCTAGCTATTCACTGGAATTCTGCATTCAGTTGGGTGTATCTTTCCTTTTTTCCCTTGACTTTCGCTTCCCTTCTTTCCTCAGCTATTTGTAAAGCTTCCTCAGACAGCCATTTTGCTTTCTTGCGTTTCTTTTTCTTTGGGATGGTTTTAGTTGCTTCCTCTTGTACAATGTTGCAAACCTATAGTTCTTCAAGCACTCTGTCTATCGGATCTAATTCCTTAAATCTATTTGTCACCTCTACTATATATTCATCAGGGATATGATTTAGGTCATACCTGAGTGGCCTAGTGCTTTTCCCTACCTGCTTCAATTTAAGTCTAAATTTTGCAATGAGAAGTTCATGATCTGAGCCACAGTCAGCTCCTGGTCTTGTTTTTAGTGACTGTATGGAGCTGCTCCATCTTTGGCTGCAGAGCACATAGTCAATCTGATTTCTGTGTTGACCTTCTGGTGATGTCCATGTATAGAGTCGTCTCTTGGGTTGTTAGAAAAGAGTGTTTGCTATGACCATCGTATTCTCTTGACAAAATTCTACCAGCCTGTGCCCCACTTCATTTTGTACTCCAAGGCCAAACTTGCCTTTTATTCCGGTTATCTTTTGGCTTCCTACTTTAGCATTCCAATCCCCCATGATGATAAGGACATCATTTTTTTGGTGTTAATTCTAGAAGGTGTTGTAGGCCTTCATAGACCTGGTCAACTTCAGCCTTTTCAGCACCAGTGGTTGGGGCATAGACTTGGACTCCTGTGATGTTGAATGGTTTGCCTTGGATTCGAACTGAGATCATTCTGTCATTTTGGAGATTGTATCCCAGTACTGCTTTTCCTACTCTTTTATTGACTATAAGGGCTACTCCATTTCTTCTGAGGGATTCTTGCCCGCAGTAGTACACCTGATAGTCATCTGAATTAAACTCACCCATTCCTGTCCATTTTAGTTCACTGATTCCTAAAATGTCAATGTTCAGTCTTGTCATCTCTTGTTTGACCACGTCCAGCTTGCCTTGATTCATGGATCTTACATTCCAGGTTCCTATGGAGTATAGATCTTTACAGCATTGGACTCTCCTTTCACCACCAGATACATCCACAACTGAGTGTCCTTTCGGCTTTGATCCAGTCACTTCATTCTTTCTGGTGCTACTAGTACTAGCCCTCTGCTCTTCCCCAGTAGCATTGGACACCTTCCGACCTGAGGGGCTCATCCTCCAGCGTCACATCTTTTTGCCTTTTGGTACTGTCCATGGGGTTTTCATGGCAAAGATACTGGAGTGGGTTGCCATTTCCTTCTCCAGTGGATTTCGTTTTGTCAGAGCTCTCTGCTATGACCTGTCCGTCTTGGGTGGCCCTGTATGGCATAACTCATAGCTTCATTGAGCTACACAAGCCCCTTCGCCACAGCAAGGCAGTGGTCCATGAAGGGGTAAATGAAATAGTTTGCATCAATTTGTGTGCCAGTCTCTGGTTTGAAAAATCAGGCAAGGCAGGAAGACCAAGAGAGGGAGGGTGTGGGGAATTTCACCTCAAGATGGTCCTTCCTGGCTTGAGTGCAAGTCATGTCTCCTGGTGATTCGAGGTCTCGGCCAGTTTCTGAGGAGCAAGTGTTTGTGTAGATTATTTGTTTTATTTAATGTATTTATTACATTTCTATTCTGCTTAACAGCTGACATTCTCTGTGTGGTTTGTTCTTTGGATTTTCTTTGCAATCATGAAGCCTAGATACATCCTTTGAACAGGAGAGTCAAACTAGAGCAATTATGTACCATGTACCATGTTATAGAGTGGATAGATGCACAGAATCCTGATTACCCCTTGAAATTCCTTATGATGCTTTCCCCTTGCTTGGGCCCCAGGTATGAACCTTGGTCTCTTGCCTTCTGTTATTTCAGTTGAATAAAGGATTTCTCATGGTTTCAGTTCCTGAACTGTTGAGTGAGGTTGTGTTTAATTCATTTCTCTCTTCCTCATGGCAATAGCATTTCAGCACCTGGACCAGGCTATGCAGGGCATATGTGTAACTATTTGCTAAGTGCTGAGAACTGGAATCATGGCTGTTTTTTCTGTTCCCAACAGGGCTACACTCAGAAAGGAATGAAGATTGGCTGCACTCAGCCCAGGCGAGTGGCAGCAATGAGTGTTGCTGCCCGTGTTTCCCAGGAAATGGGTGTCAAGCTTGGAAATGAAGTATGTGCTTCTGGGTACATGTCCCACCCTCAGTTGTCTCAGTCAGCCATTTGTCCTTGATCTAATTTCACAATGCCCAGTAATCCTTCGAAGTAGCAAAGTACTGTTTGAGTTAAGGATGTTTTTGTCATGCTTTACACTTGAACCTGGGAAGGTTCCTTTCTTCCCTTTTGAGAAACTGAGGAAGGGAGCTTAAGCTAGCTAGGAAGCAACCAGATTGTGTTGCTGGGGCCTGCTTCCCTTGCTCCACTGTTCACCACCGTCTGGCTTTACTCTTTTGTGCTGGTTTTCAGCTCATTTGCCAATTAGATCTCCTCCTGAGGCTTTATGTACACTGTTAGAGAGGTGCTTACAGTGTTGGACTGGCAACTTGGAGATCTGGGTTCTGGTTTCTTTCCTAGCATGAACCTCACTGTGTCACTTTGGGCCAGTCACAGACACTCAGCCCAAGCTATCTCACAAGGTGGCTGTTGTGAGGATAAAATGGAACTCTGTAAGCCACCTTGGCTTTCTCACAAGAGGAAGATAAGGTGGCATTTATAAATTTGTGGTGATGGTGCTGATGCCGATGCAGGGATGTGGAATTTGTTTCGGCCTGAGGGCTGGATTTCATTTTGGAGAAGCTTCCCTAGACCACCTTTCAGTGGTGGGCAGGTCTAAAGGAGTGGGGGCAAAGTACCAGCCTATTTTAGCTTAAAGATCGTAGGGCATTGTCCTGTGCAGGTTTAAAAAGAAAAAAGTTTTACAACTTGCAGCTCCTAGCTGGGAAAGGCTGAATGTAGGACTAATTTCTGTCTAAATACACATAGGATTATGCACTTAATACCAGTAATTAAGCCCTAGGGGGATTGTGCCCTTTCAGAATGGGGGTAAAATTCAGCCAAGAAACCTATTAAAAGTTGTTGCTCGGGGCAATTTGAGGAGCTCCTGCCAGCCAGATTAGGAATTGGGGCTTTAGGATTCTCACATCTGGTTGCAGCTTCTTGCATTTTCCGGAAGAAATTGGAAAGCGCCCCCATGCTGGTGGGGGCTTTTGTCACTTTTGTGGCTCCTTTAATGGATGACCTTGGCATGAGCTGAGTGACCGTCTTACTGAGATATTGCTTTGCGTGTAATCACGATGGCTTTGTGGTAACCTGCATGTAAAACCCACTCTACCCACAGGTGGGCTATAGCATCCGTTTTGAGGACTGCACATCTGAGCGTACAGTGCTAAAGTACATGACGGATGGGATGTTACTGAGAGAATTCCTGACAGAACCTGACTTAAACAGCTACAGGTGAGCTGCAGCACTGAACTCTCCATTAGCTTAGTAGGTGCATTCTTTTGGTATTTGAGCTAGCCTGAATTGCACACTTAAAGGGGGGATTTTGCTTTGCCATCAGTGGACTGAAGAATTCAAAGCACACAGTGCACACAACGCATCTTGTAGCTCTTAAACCTAATGCTAAGCAAGTGATACTTTGGCACCGCAGTGATAGAACACTCACAGCAATATATGCTTATTTGGTCTGCCATTTTTGAAGCTTGTGCATAGCTTCTTCTATTGACAGTTGTATTTTCATATGTAGGTATGCATTTGAATGGTTTATTCCAACTGATATAAGAATATTGTATTTTTCTTTTTATGGTTTTTGTTTTGCTTTATTGAAATACAAGGTAAAAACAATATAAAGTTTTATAGGTAAGCAAAATTCTAAAAACAGTTTCCTAGTCCTAATGTTTGTGAAGAGAAACAGATAAGAATTTCTTCTAGGAACTAAAGGAGCAATGGAGTAGAACTTTTCAGGGGTGATTGGGGGAAAAGCCATCACTCAGGATAGCATCCCTGCCTTTTGCTCTGATGTCCTCCACTCATTCCTATCGGTACTGTCTTCTTATCAAGCTGTAAAAGTAAACCTTCCTGAATTCCACAGAGCAATACAAAATTTTTAGTTGTGTTATATAGTTACTGATGATAGAAAGTTTGTAGGGATCACAGGTGCTCTCTCTTTATGCTAAGGCTCATCAGTGCAAGAGGCAAGCCAGTCTTGAACAAGACACAGGGACAGAATAAACTGCCCTGCTAGATACAGGCAGAGTAAGGGCTTGGCATTGGCATCATTTAAAGAGTGCAGGCCAGAACAGGGAATGGCATTCTTTGGGAACAAAGTCCCTAAAGTACCAGGGATTGACAATGCCGGTGCTGCGGCATGGTGCCATGCTGTATTCTATAGAATAGGACACTTGCCATATGTGTGGAGGAGCAAGTGTTAAGACCTGCCTCTATTGAGGACTGATTATATAGCCCCAGGCAGGTCGTAGCTTGCCTCGGGACAACCATCCCTGCAATGAGTAAAGGTGCTGCACGAGTCATAACCTCCTTGCCTGTCGTCCTAGTGTCATCATCATAGACGAAGCTCACGAGCGCACGCTACACACAGACATCCTCTTCGGGCTGATCAAGGATATTGCTCGCTTCCGGCCTGAGCTGAAGGTGCTGATTGCCAGTGCCACCCTGGACACAGAGCGTTTCTCCACCTTCTTTGACGATGCGCCCATCTTCCGCATTCCTGGGCGCCGGTTCCCTGTCGACATCTACTACACCAAGGTCAGCAGGCAGGGAAGGAGGGCTGTGGTGTAGATGGATGTGACAATCACTGGGGAAGCTAAACCAGGTAGGGGATCTGCAACCCGTCTGGGAGACCTGTGCCCATAAGAATAGTACACCTTAAGAGCAGGACACTCTTTTTCCCCAAAAGTTTCCCAGAATGCAAGTTTCTATGAAGTACACATGCGGATGCTTGCATTGAAAACTTGTATTGCATTTCTTCCAGTTGCAACTTGGTTTTGCCATGTGTAGGCTCATTTTATCCCACCCATTATAGGGAAATGTCACCTTGTGGTAGTTGCTTTTCCTGTAAACATTAATGATCCGAATTCACTCATGTTGCGCCTTCCTTTGAACACTGTTGTTCCCCTGTCCGTCCTAGGGTATGGGACTCAGTACAGCAGGGATAGAAGCTTGCTGTATGTGGTGATGGAAACCATCACTGATGGGCGCAAATTTCACTAGGCAAGTAAATTCTGAGCTGGAAAAATAGATTGTGGGCAGGCTGTGTTCTACAGGGTGGGAGGAATATCGAGACATCTTGGTGTCAGAATAAACGGCAGACAGAAGTGACAGTAGGGCTTCAAACAATGATCTGATGCAGAGCGAAGGGAAAAAGTAGCCTGTGGAGGAGGCACCTGCTGTGTGGTCACTAGCAGGAAAGCTGAAAAGGTGAATGTGCTGGGCTGATGGTGGGCTTTCCTCAGATAAGTCAGTAGGGGAGAGTATGATTGTTGTCCCTCTGACCCTTGCTTTTTAGGCCCCAGAGGCTGATTACCTGGAGGCCTGTGTCGTCTCAGTGCTGCAGATCCATGTTACTCAGCCCCAAGGGGACATCCTTGTTTTCCTCACTGGCCAGGTAGGTCATCATGTGCTTCCCTGACCCTGCTTTGGCTTATACTTTGCAACGAATAGCTAAGCCCAGTTCCCGCTTTCTTTGGCAGGAAGAAATTGAAGCCTGCTGTGAGATGCTGCAGGATCGCTGCCGTCGCCTGGGATCCAAAATTGCTGAACTTTTGGTCCTTCCAATCTATGCTAACCTGCCCTCTGACATGCAGGCCAAGATCTTTGAGCCAACCCCACCAGGGGCCAGGAAGGTAGGAAATACTTTCATTCTGCCCAAATAGAAAGGATGTCAGAGCTCTGCCTGTTTGTATGTCTGTTGGGAGCATTTGGTGAAGGAGGAATGGTGTTGGTAGTGGTGATTTTTGTACCTTCCGTTTGATTTGCACCATATATACATTCATAACTTTGGTTACAATCTGATAATGCCTGATATAAACTTGTGTAATTGAGATAGCTGCTGAGTATTAGCCTTTTGTCTGTATTTGTGTTTGGGAGGATATGCTCCCAGCCATCAGCAGTGCAATGCCTGGGGGCTGTTCTTTCCAGTGGGGTTATGTGAGGGTGTGCTTCAGATTCCCAGGTTGTTGGTTGTAAGAGAGTGTATACAGGACATAAATGGTCTTACCCTGAGTCAGATCATTGGCCCATCTAGTATTGCTCAGTCTGGGCAAGAAATGGAGTTGCTCTGGCCCACACAACCCTGTCATTCAGTCTGCAGAGGCTTTTGTCCCCTCCGTGGGCCTTGCCCCCGTGTTCTTGATGGCCAAGTGTTGGGACAGGGGCCTTTCCCATCCCTGTTAGGCAAGTTCTTTGTTAACCACAGAAGCCAGGATTGCAACAGATTCTGTCTTCATCAGAGCCTGAGTTCTGTCACTGAGTTTCAGCCCTTCTTGCAGTGTGGCTGAAACAGCTGACCCCACTGGATCACTAATGCCTCACTCGTTCCTTCTCCAGGTTGTTGTGGCCACAAACATTGCAGAGACATCTTTGACAATAGACGGCATCATTTATGTGATTGACCCTGGCTTTTGCAAGCAGAAGAGCTACAACGCACGCACAGGCATGGAGTCACTTATTGTCACTCCCTGCTCTCGGGTACCTGCCTTTCAATACTTATCTTCACCACATTCCTCCCTCCCGCCCCACTAGCCTCTTTGTATTTGTCCCCAGTGTTCAGGTGCTACGCAGTTCAGTTGACTTGCAGTTCTCATTTAATCTGGCGGTTCTTTTATTCATCTTGGTTTTATACATTGGCAAAAAAACAACCTATTGAATTTGGCATGAAGTCTAGGCTGCTAGCTATGAAATACCAAGGGATGCATGAAGAGTGGAGTGTCAACTCTATAAACATGTTATGTAGCATCACTTAGGGATTTCTAAGCAGTGATTCAGCAGTTTGCAAGATTGTAATTTGGTTTGGGGAGATAAAGACTTGCATGTAGCAGTGGCACTGAAACTAAAAATGGTAGCCAGAGCATGGTATAGACCAGTGATGGCAAACCTTTTAGAGACCAAGTGCTCAAATTGCAACACAAAACCCACTTATTTGTCGCAAAGTGCCAACGCTGCAATGAAATCTAGAAACTGAGGTTATAGTTTCGAAAAAAACACCTTACAGCCAGTCCAAACATATATAAATCCATCGTAGCGCACTGAACACCCATGTGAAGGCTTGGACAAGAAATGACTAATGAGTCATGGCTCGTGACATCATCACATGGTGCCGCAACTTATCTCCGAACATGCGCATGGCCCGTATGTACCGTTATCTGATGCACGGCTGCTGGGGTGATACTGGGGTGACTTGACTTGAATGCTGGCAGAGAAGGCTCTGCTTCCTCCTGTGGCACGCATGCTATAGGTTCACCACCATTGCCCTAACCGTGCCCTAGTATTAGGTCCCCTAATCTTAATATATGCGTAAAATGCCATAGAAAAGAGGACGATTTTGAAAAAGCCTTCCTTGAGTAGATTTTTCTGCACAGCTTGTCATTTCTGCCCATTCTATTCACATTCGCACCATCAAAACCATGCCAGGAGTCCTAGTTTTGCTAACCCTAACCCTACCCTGGTGCACACCCCTAACCCTAATATACTGGTAATGTTCCATTGAAAGTAGTGCGATTTTGAAAAAGCCTTCCTTGAGTAGCTCTTATTGCCCAACTCACTATTTCTGCCCATTCTAAACACGTTCCAACTATCAAAACCAGGCCAGGAATCTTACTTTCGCTAACACTAACCCTACCCTGGTGCTCACCCCTTTTCCTAATATTCTGTTAAAGTTCTATTGAAAATAGTGTGATTTTCAAAAAGCGTTCCCAGAGTAGGTTTTTCTGCACAGCTCACCATTGCTGCCCATTCTATTCACATTCTGACCATCAAAACCATGCCAGGAGTCCTACTTTTGCTAACCCTAACCCTACCCTGGTGCACACCCCTAACCCTAATATACTGGTAATGTTCCATTGATAATAGTGTGATTTTGAAAAAGTGTTCCCAGAGTACCATTTTCGGCACAACTCACCATTTCTGCCCATTCTATTCCCTTTCCAACCATCAAACGCCTGCTAGGAGTCCTAGTTTTTCTAACCCTAACCCTACCGTGGTGCACACCCCCAATCCTAATATCCTGGTAAACCTCCACTGAAAATAGTGTGATTTAAAAAAAAAAACCTTCCTTGAGTAGATTTTTCTGCACAGCTTGTCATTTCTGCCCATTCTATTCACATTCGCACCATCAAAACCATGCCAGGAGTCCTAATTTTGCTAAACCTAACCCTACTCTGGTGCACACCCCTAACCCTAACATTCTGTTCAAGTTCTATTGAAAATAGTGTGATTTTCAAAAAGCGTTCCCGGAGTAGGTTTTTCTGCACAGCTCACCATTTCTGCCCATTCTATTCACATTACCACCATCAAAACCATGCCAGCAGTCCTAGTTTTGCTAACCCTAACCCTAACCTGGTGCACACCCCCAGTCCTAATATCCCAGTAAACCTCCATTGAAAATAGTGTGATTTTGAAAAAGCCTTCCTTTAGTAGCTTTTTCTTCACAGCTCATCATTTCTGCCCATTCTATCCCCTTTCCAACCGTCAGAACCATGCCAGGAGTCCTAATTTTGCTAAGACTAATCCTATTTATAAATTATAGTTAGCCGCCCCGAGACTTCGGCGAATGGGGCAGCATAGAAGCTTTCTAAATCAATCAATCAGTAAACCCTAACATACTGCTAAGGTTCCTTTGATAATAGTGCAATTTTGAAAAAGTGTTCCCAGAGTAGCTTTTTCCACACACCTCACCATTTCTGCCCTTTCTATACACAGTCCAACTATCAAAACCATGCCAGGAGTCCTAGTTTTTCTAACCCTAACCCTACACTGGTGCACACCCCTGACCCCTATCTCTAAAGAACTGCAAAATTACCTTGAAAACAGGGCGATTTTAAAAAAGCCTTTCTGGAGTAGCTTTTTCTGTACAGCTCATCATTTTGGCCCATTCTATTTCCTTTCCAAACTTCAAAACCATGCCAGGAGTCCAAACTTCAAAACCATGCCAGGAGTCAAAACCATGCTAGTTTTCCCAACCCTAACCCTACCCTGGTGCACACACCCCTAACTCCTATCTCTAAAGAAGTGCAAAATTCCCTTGACAACAGGGCAATTTTAAAAAAAGTCTTGCTTGAGTAGATTTTTCTGCACAGCTCATCATTTCTGCCTATTCTAAACACTGTCCAACCATCAAAACCATGGCAGGACACTTGCTTTTTCTTACCCTAACCCTGTGATGGTGACCATTTTAGAGGCCGAGTGCCAAAAGTGCACTCCATATTCCACTTATTTATCGCGAAGTGACAAAACTGCAGTAGAACCTGAAAACTTACTTTTTAGTTTAGAAATAGCAACTCACCGCCTATCTAGGTAAATATATTTATATCCTTGGTAGCGCACTGAACGCTCATGCGACCGCTCAGGCAAATTTGTTTGCATGCCTACAGAGAGGGCTCTCCATGTCCTGTGTGGCACGTGTGCCATTGGTTCACCACCAGTGGTATAGACCCTGTGTCAGTTGGCTTGGAAGCCGGAGTAGTGTATAGTTTAGCTTAGAGCACAGTCAGGCCAGAGTTAATGATAGAAGGCAAACTTAAGTAACATTCTGTTGCTTATTCCCTTGATCAACATTTTGTGATCATTTTAGTAAGGGTATTGCAACACTGCATGCTGGGAAACATTTCAAAAGGCCCATGTTTGGGGATGTGGTTTCCACCTAAAAAACAAGTTTCTGGACGTCATTGATTAGAAGAACACTTCCAGACCATGGCAGATGTGGTATTTATTTGTACCTGAGCATTCAGTGCCCCCCCCATACATTTCCAGTTCTGCCTTTGCCACAGTCATAAGGGCCACAAGTGTGTTCTTTCACTAACTTAAAACAAGTGCATGCTAAACTTGTACCGTGTTACATATTTCGCCATGTTATGCTTGTCCTTGAAATCAAAACTGCATCCCTTCTTAGAATCTAATGAGATGAAATCCCCCAGTGTTGTCTTCCCGTCATTTCTCACCCACAGGAAATGTGTTCTCTGTCATGCTCTTCTCTCCTTCCCTTAGGCTTCTGCCAACCAGCGAGCAGGGCGGGCCGGCCGTGTGGCTGCAGGGAAGTGCTTCCGTCTGTACACTGCCTGGGCCTACAAGAATGAGATGGAAGAAACCACAGTGCCAGAGATTCAAAGGACCAACCTGGGCAATGTGGTACTGCTTCTCAAAAGCTTAGGTACGCAGACCAGCAAGCCACGATGGAAGGGAGTATGGAGATGGCACACTTTTTAAGGCTTCTCTGAATGGGAGCAGGAGTTATTTCTTAATAGCAAGAAGAGAATTTCTAGGGTCCTGAGGATTTTTTTTTCATGTTTAAGTTATGAAGAAGATACACTTTCTGGTGGTGGAAATACTTCATAGTTTTGAGTCTTTGTAAGAAGGGAAGATTGCTATGTGTTTTCCTTAACTTGTTTACCTTCATCTTTTCCCTTAGGCATCAATGACCTAATCCACTTTGACTTCATGGACCCGCCTCCCCATGAGACTCTAGTTTTGGCATTGGAGCAGCTCTATGCCCTGGGAGCCCTCAATCATCTTGGTGAGCTCACCAAGGTATGGTTACTTAGTTTCAAGACTGTTTTGTCAGGCTTGATCATCCACCTGACCACTCTCCATCGGTGGGAATAGCACTGGATCTTCGGTCTGCTGGATCTTCAAAACATCCAATTGTTCCTTAGTTTGAGGCTCTGTGGATATGGAAGATTTCTGTAGCAATGATAGAGGTAGGAGGGGAGCTGCTATTTCCCCAACTCCAGATTGATTGACTATGGCCTTTCAGTCGAGTGCTAATTCTTTGAAAACACGGTGTTGGACTTTGACTGGGGAGGTCTCTGTTCACTGTCAAGCCACACAAACTGGCTGGGTGACTCTGGGCCCCTCATTATTATTAATTTTATTCCATTACATTTATACACCATCTTTCTTCCTCTTGCAGGGAACCCAAGGCAGCTTACAAGGTTGTTCTCTCCTTTCTGTCCTCACAACAACCCTGTGAGGTAGGTTAGGCTGAGGGTCCATGACTGTCCCAAAGTCATTCAGTGAGCTTCATGGCAGAACCTGGATCTCCTGAGTCCCAGTCCAGCACTCTGATCATTGCGCCATTCTTGCTCCCATGTTGTCATTGTGAGGGTAAACGAAGTGGGCATGTAAGACTCCTTGGGGCTGTGTCTGTGTAGGGATAAAATTGACTTATACTTCATTTCTGAAATCAACCAAAGCAGTTCAGAAGAATTTCAGAACATGTTATTATAGTTTCTAACATTAAACTTATAAAATCTTTAAACAACCTTAAAAGCTATAATAACCATAACAGCCATTTAAAGCATGAAGTTAAAAAGATGTGGCTTAAGTGCTTCTGGAATGCAGAGAGAGCAAGGACCAGTTGTAACTCCCAGGGAAGCACTTCCCAGAGTTTGGGAGCAGCACAGGAAAAAGTCCTTGTCTGCTTGCCCTGTAAGCAAGTGAGTCTTCAGTAGGGCCTCTCCTGCTGATCTTAGTAGCTAAGCAGGTTCATACAAACACAAACACTTCCTCAGATAGTCTGGCCCTAAGCTACTTAGGGCTTGAAACTAGCACCTTGATTGAGTCTTGTCAAGCAATCGGCCACCAAATGCAGATCTTTTCAGTAGTGGTGTGATCATGAGACTGAGCACCAGTTAGCAACCTATTATACAAGAATGATGCTAACCGTTTGAATGTACTTGACAAGACTCCGAGACTAGTGATGTTGGGACAAGTGGTGAAATCATTCCTCAAAACAGGGTCCTCATGGATGTGTTACTCGGATGTCTGCCTCTAGTCATTCAGCAGTTGCCACCACCTTCTATTTAAATCATGACCCCCCCCCCCCCCCACCCTATTCATGATGTGAGCATTTCAGCATGACTGAGAAGGATGTGTTTATGGGGTGTGATTGCATACCCAGCCATCAACATGGGAGACCGGCTGTGCCCTAGTGAGGACCAAAAATCTGGATGCAGTTGCCTCCCCAGCCATCCCAAAGACAGCATACTGTGTGTTGGAACCCAGGTTTTTTTGTCCTTTGAACAAGTTTGCCCATCTTGTGTTTTGAATTTAGCTGGGCCGGAAGATGGCAGAGCTGCCTGTGGATCCCATGCTATCCAAGATGATCCTGGCTTCAGAACAGTAAGTGCCTCTCTGTCTTCTCTTCATTCTCTTTCTAACCAGTTCCTTATCTGCTTGGACTTGCCCATAGGCCTTCAGTGAATCATGAGCGAAGCTTGTGACTCCTGCACTACTCTTAGTTTCTAGTCTGATCTCGCTTCCGAGGAAATTCCAAAGTTCTCAAAAATATCAATGAGCTATTATAATAACTATGCAAGTTATATAGATTTATTGAGGATGTTTAGACATAAAATATTTTTACAAGTCCCAACATTTTCTAGCCAGCATGAGATTCGTAGGTTTTTGGGGGTTTTTTTTATTTAAATGAGCATGGGAGTGCTCCCTGAGCCATTCTTATTTGCAGAATATCTTCAAAGCATACAGTGTACATTTCATTAAGAAAAATCTGAGAGAGATATTTGTCACAGAGAACATACACACCCAATGATATTTTTTTTCAATCAGGATGATAGAATATTATTATTTTTTAATAAATCAGGTTTTAAAATAAATTGGTTGTATTTGAAAATTGTATACGTTAAAAATGCTTAAATTAGGAGACTGTTAATAGCCTATTTAGTTGTAAATTAACTTGTTTTTATAGATTTGTTCAGGAAATCTGAGAAGTATTGATAGAATTTAAATCCTGGTTTAAATTGTGATTTTTAAGTTGGTCTCTCTGTCCTTCCACCGTCTCCAAACTGGCTCCCCTTGTGTTGCTATCCTAATTTCTCTGCTCCCAGGCTCACTCAAGGTACCTTTGCTGATGACTTTCCAGTAGCAGGCCGTTGACCTGGATCCAAACGGGCCCCTTTTCAATT
Organism: Varanus komodoensis; assembly: GCF_004798865.1. NCBI lineage: Eukaryota > Metazoa > Chordata > Lepidosauria > Squamata > Varanidae > Varanus > Varanus komodoensis. The sequence continues at coordinate 481,095 of NW_025335368.1, read as the reverse complement.
TTGCCAAGACTAACCCTGCTTTTTGCCTTTACTGGAATGCTCTAGGTACAAATGCTCAGAGCAGATCCTCACCATCGCTGCCATGCTGTCAGTCAACAATGCCATTTTTTACCGGCCCAAGGACAAAGTGGTCCATGCTGACAATGCCCGCATGAACTTTTTCCTGCCTGGTGGAGACCACCTTGTTCTCCTCAATGTTTATAATCAGGTAAGAGAGACGCCTCTGGGGCTTGGAGATTAGAGGGCTGGAGAGGTGTAGAGTCTTATTTCAGTTAAATCCCAGACAGGCTTAGGGAAAGTGCTTGCATCAACTTGATTTGAATGGGCTGCTAAGTTTGTAGTGACATTATGCACCACACCGCCTAGGAGTGTGGTGACTCCGTAACTGGAAATGTCTGTTATAATAGACTGGTCAAATGTTTTGGGTTGAGGTGGTGGAGGAGCAAACTTCAACCTTCCAGTTGGATTGATTACATAGCCTTTGAAATCCCAACCAACCTTACATCCAAACATGTCTGTTACAGGATATCTGCTGCACAGTGTCTTTCTGATACAAAGCTGTATGTGGGAATACAGTTGGGATTTGAGGGCCTTTCCAGTGCTTGTCTTCTGGTTGGGAAGAGCTCATTAGCTGTTGAAAGGGCAAGACATTGTATTAGAGCATTTGCCTGGGAGATTCTAGCTCTAAACCAGCCTTCTCCAACCTGATGCTTTAAATCCTGTTAGCCCAAGCTAGCATGACCACTGGTCAGAAATGCTGGGAGTTGTAGCTGGAAGGGCATCAGGTTGGGGAAGGCTGTTTTAAATGTTCCATAACCCAAAGAGACTGTGGAAATGTTGGACAAATTGAGATTTTATTCTAGAGGGCCACTGTTCTTTTCCTAGTGACTAAAGGAATGAAGGCCAGTTATCGCACATGGATGTTATAATTAATTTGCCTCATGTAATTGGTGCTAGATTTTTTTCCTATATTGCTAATGATATCGGGTGACGGGGGCAGCCTGAACGGGAAAAGCATTTTCCTTAGCGTGGTCATGCAGTTGATGCTACTTAGCACTGTGACTATAGGAAGGCCAGAAAGTGGTATCCAGAGCTGGGACTTCATCTGAACTTGTCTTTTCTCTCAGTGGGTAGAAAGCGGTTATTCCATGCAGTGGTGCTATGAGAACTTCATCCAGTTCCGCTCCATGAGGCGAGCCCGGGATGTCCGAGAACAGCTAGAAGGGCTGATGGAGCGCATTGAAGTGGACATCACTTCCAGTGAGGGGGACTACATCCCCGTCCGTAAGGTGCATGCAACCCTCCCCTTTTCTCCCTCCAGTTTGGATGCAAATATGATTGGAAGATTTCTAGAGCCAGGTTTGTGTGTGCAAAAATATGCAATCCAAAGAATCCCACTTTTGTGGCTAGGATGGGAACCCTGTTGATAATATTCACTTTTTTTAGAGAATCCTATCCTCTTTTTTAAGCCCTCAGAATGGCTTCTAGATGAAAAGCACAAAAAGACTAAATATTTATGATTGGGTTCAGAGGGTGGGTTTATGCATCATGCTAAGCCATCCTGTGACTAAGCCAAAGTGAGTTGGTTGTTTGCTGAATGACCCATGGAATATTAGACAGATGGCTGGGCTTGCTGAGATTCACAGAATCATAGAAGAGATTTGTTCTCTCCTCCTTCCCACACAATCCTCCACCCATCTTGTCTCCTTGCTCCAGCCCCCTGCCTGTTCCAATTACTACCTCTTCTTGTTTAGCAGCTTTAGAAAAGATCTGAGCACTGGGAATAGTAAATGTGTCTGTAGAGCGTTTTTTCCTTGGTCTTTCACAAGTGCACAAGAGTGAAAGAAGAGTACACTAGTATTTGTTAAGATTAGTCTTGACTGGTTAACTTCCTTGTATATTGCCACTGTCAAGGGAGCAGGAAAGTGAAGTTGCTGTGGTACTAGGAAAGGGACAAGACCAAGCTGCACACAGATTAATTTATGCACAGAAGAGAGCACGGACGCTGTAGCATAATTCAGCAGCATCTCTGCCTTCCTGAGCAGCTGTGGCGTGGGGCAGGAGGAAGCTTCTAACACACATTCTCAAGTACGACTTGGGGGCAGCTGTCACTTTATAAGCCGGGCAGCTTGTTGTGTCATGTAAACTTTGTCATAGCCATACTCCTCCTTACTTAAGCTCCTCTTCTGTATGCAGTTACTGCTATTTTTAGAAGAGCTGGTTAAACCCAAGTAACCCTTAAAAAGAAACATCTCTGTAGCATAGCTGTTGTATATCCTTGTTAGTTACTTGCAGCACTTAATGCAGAATGATGGGATTAAAAAGCTAAGTAATAAATATTGTGCCTTGGCTTTCTTCTTCCTTATTGGCCAGTCTCAACACTGTTCTTTTTTTTTTTTTTTTAAGCATTTCCACCCATTATTTGTACTTTGTGCTTATGAGAGAAATGCTCAAACTCTTGAAAACTGTCATTTGGCAGCAGAAGAAATAAAATAGAAATACATGCAAATGATTTTTTTAGGCCCCAAATGACTGATGGCTTGAGAGAAAGGCAGGTTGCTTACTTGTAACTCTCGTTCTTTGAGTGGTCATCTGTGCATTCACACATATGGGTGCTGTGCCTGTGCAGCACCTGTTTTCAGGAAGATTGTCTCAGCTATAATGGTTTTTGGTGGGAACTCCGCTCCCCCTCCCCCTTGTCAGCACCCATATGTGTGATGCACAGAGACCACGATGAAGAACTAAGATACTTAAATTTTTGTGCCCAGGAAAATCAGATTCTGCATCAAAAAACTGGATTATGCCAATTCAAGAAATCTACTTCCTGTGTTTCTGCTTGTTTCTGCTTGCTATTGATAGGGGGCTATTTATGTACTGAAAGCCCACCCTTAGTCCCCAAACATTTTATTCAGTCATTTCTCTGGTCTCTTGGACTTTATTTAGACATTGCACAGATACTGTCATAGACTTAAGGGCTAGAAACTCACATATTATTCTGTATATATAATGTTGTAAGCCATCCAGAGACAACAGTAATGGACGGCATACAAATTTTTAAATAAAATAAATAAAAATATATCCTGCAGCATATCTTCAGACCTAGCATGCAAGAATTTTTAAAAAGATGATTAATCCAAGAATGTTGTTGTCGTCCTTGCTATGTGCCATCATCTTCGACCTATGGTGGTCCTATGAATGCATACCTGGCCATGACAACTCCTCCATCCAGCTCTTCCAAGTTCAAAGTCAGTGTTGCCTTTCTGGAGTCCATCCATCTCATAGTTTGTCTTCCCTTTTATCTTCTACCTTCAAGTTTCCCTAACATGATTGTCTTCTTCAGGGAGTCTTGCCTTCTCATGGTGTGTCCAAGCTATCACAGCCTCAGTTTTGTCATTTTTGCTTCTAGGGAAAACTTTGTCTTTCTGTCAGTCCAAGGTATTTGCAAAGCTCTTTTCCAGCACCATGTTTTGAACACATCAGTTTTCTTCCTGTCAGCTCTCTTCACTGTCCAGCTTTCACACCCATACATTATGATTGGGAATACAATTGAAATCTTTCACAATTTTGATTTCTTCTTTACCAACAGTAAAGTTCTGTAATATTCTGTGGACATGATTTTTATTTTCTTAATATCCAGCTGTAGCCCTGCTTTTGTGCTTTCTTCTTTCACTTTTATCAGGAGTTGTTTCAAGTCATTGCTGCTTTCTGCCAGTAGTATGGTGTTACCTGCATGTCTTAAATTAGTGGTGTTTCTTCCACCAATTTTCACTCCTCCTTCCAACTCTAATCCAGTTTTTCTTATGATCTGTTCTGTATATAGATTGAACAGATAGGAAGAGAAAATACATCCGTGTCTAACACCTTTGCCTATGGGAAACCATTCTGCTTTTCCATATTCTGACCTAGTTTCTTGTATGTGATACTGATTACACATCAAGACAACCAATTGCTGAAACATTCCCATTTCTTTCAGGGCCATCCATAGCTCCACCTAGTCAAAGGCTTTGCTGTAGTCCATGAAACATCAACTGATCTTTTTCTGAAATTCGTTGGGGTACTCCAGGAGCCAACATATATTTTCCATGTGATCTCTAGTGTCTCTTTTTGGAATCCAGTGTGGATGTCTGGCATTTCTTGCTTCATGTAATGTAGTATTCTTTGTTGCAGCGCTTTGAGCATCAGTGTGTTTGCATGGAAGATTAATGCAACGGTCCTATGCTTGCTGTGCTCTTTTGCATCTACTTTCTTGGGGACTAGAATATATATTTTGAATGTTTCTGGTCTATGGGCCATTGCTTTGTTTTCCTTTTTAGTTGGCATATTCTTGTTAGGATTTGGACTGATTCTGTAATGTAATACAGATTTTGAGAGCACTGAAAACATGATTCAGGGTGCATCCCTTCATAATGAGTGAGTATTGGTTCATTATTCCTTACACTTACGAAATGTAAGGAAATGCATGAAGCACCAACAGCACTCTGTGCATTCTGATCACTTGATGGGTCAATGTGCAGGTGGATTTGGCAGGAGGCAGGGGCCAGAGTTGGCCACAACATGGTTTCTGAATGTTCCCTTCCTTTCTGTGTCTTCAGCCTCTCCTTCTCTCCATTCACAGGCCATCACAGCTGGCTTTTTTTATCACACTGCCCGCCTAACCCGCAGTGGTTACAAGAGTGTCAAGCACCAACAAACTGTATTCGTCCATCCCAACAGTTCCCTTTTTGAAGAGCAACCACGTTGGCTCATCTATCATGAATTGGTCTTCACCACTAAAGAATTCATGAGACAGGTATGTCTTGTGGCTGTTGCATAAATAGCATGGTCTGCACTGGGTCTAACAGGGAGAATTTCCTGAATTTGGGATGGCCATGCAGCTGAGTTTGGCAGTCCTTACAGGCATTTTAGGATAAAGCCCTGGCAGCCAAGGTGAGAGGCGTGCTTAACAGGAAGGACGAGTGTTTCAATCATTCCACTGGGCTGTTCTTTCGGTGAAGAGCTGTATCTCAATCACAAAATGTATTCTGAATGCAGCAGGTTTCATGCTCATTCTCTGATACTTCTACTTAAAAAGGATTGCTGATGGCTGCCTTGGGAAAGATCTCTGCATGAGAGCTGTTGACGGTCGGTAGGTGCTTCTACAATAGATGGATCAAGGATCTTAGTACAAGGCAGCATTTCGTGCACAGACAACCTTGTATTTAATTCTGCTCAGTCTTTGCAAGATGTATAGCTAATGGCTGGGTTTACATGTCACAGCCACCTGCATCATTACCACAAGTTGCCTTTTTTCACCTCGATGTGCCTGATAGATGATCAGGCTCATGGTGGTGGGTTCCCTCCCTCCAGCCATTGCCTTCTGTCTTAGTCATCCAGGCAATATCCCAGGAGGCACTGCGAGGAGGAATGCCGCTCCTTTCTTAACAGCTGCAGTCATGAGTCTGGTTCAGCTCACTATGACTGTGAAGCAGTCTCTGCTGCATGACCAGGGCTCACGCCCCGAAGTGCAGTGGAGAGGACAAGTGAGCTGATCAGGTGCTCTTGCCTTCTGCTCTAGAGAGACCCGCTAGTGTGAGGGTGCCTGATCTATGCTCAGGCAAAAGGGGACGATCAGGTGGGAGCACTGAGCTAAGGAGCGGTGCCATTCAGCCGATTCCTCCACTGTCCGCCCCCATGAGCTGGAGGAAGTCGCACAAATGCCAGTGGGAGGGGCAAGAATCAGCTGGGTAAAGTGGAGCTCAGTTGGTGGTAGTGGCATTGAGCCAGTTCCCCCACTGTCCCCCTCTGTTTCCACTTGCTCCCCAACCCAGTTGCCTGAGCACCTTTCTCACAAGTGGCAGTGAAGGAGGGAAGATGGTGCTCATCCCACTTTCTTGCTCGGACTTGCCAGAGAGGCCTCTTCTATCAGTTGCCTGTGGGGCCAACTTGCATACGCGTCTCTGGCAGGAAGGAGAAAGAGGGGCATTGGGCGAAGCAGCAGAGCAGTGCAGTCTCCAGCTGGTACTACTACCAGCTGATTTGTGTCCCAGCCACTCATGTGAATGAAGGACTTCTTTCTGCTGTTCATGCAGATGGGGGCCGGGGGGGGGGGCAGCAACAGGGAGTAAGCAGAGTTGCTCCTTTCTGCAGCATCACTCAGCTGATCACCCACCCCTGCCCCAGAGACCTTCAGGTCAGGAATCGGGCAGAGCAGGGACCCTTCTGACAGTCGTGCAAAATGGCAGCTGTCAACAGTGCATTCTGGGTAGCCACTTGCCAAGTGTGGCAACAGGCTGCTCTTGCTATGTAGTTATTTGATTCTGGCCTTTGTACCACAATGGGTTGTGGGTTATTTATTTAAAGTTTTTATATGCCGTCTAATACTAAAAGTCTCTGGACAGCTTACAAAAGGTTGGATGACACAAAAAACCATCATGGTACAAGGAAACCATAGAACAGACTGTGGTTTCTAAAGACAAAATGTATCATGCTGAAATTCCACAAGGTTTCGATAACACAACAAACCCAAAATGGTGAGAAACCAGCATGGCTTGTCATGTCATGCAAACCCACTCAACGTGCATTCCTAAGGATTTGCTTTCAGATCCTTAAAAACTGTCCCAATTAACCCTGTCCTGGCACTCCTGTGGACATCACTGTACTTCCTTTCTCACTCAAATCGAAAGTGCCCAGTGCTCAGGACAGTGCTGTTCTGAGTACTCTTGAGGCTGTTAGGGGCCCCTTCTCCATTGAGCAGGTGATGCTGATGGGCATATGTGTTACTGAAGCTACGGGAAATGGGCTTAGTAATGGTCTTCCGCATGGTTACATGTTTGGATCTCCTTTACTGTAGTTCAGTGACACATTAACCCTGGATACAGATCAGCCCTTTTTTACCAAAATGAGGAAAAGTGTCAGCAGTGGAAGCCAGAAGGAGCGGAGGATGACATTTGACTGCTCTATTGTAGAATCTCTCGTTTTCCGCAGGTTATAGAAATCGACAGCACATGGTTGCTGGAGGTGGCCCCTCACTACTACAAGGCCAAGGAGCTGGAAGATGCCTCTACGAAGAAGCTGCCCAAGAAAGTGGGGAAGACACGGGAGGAACTGGGATAAGACGGGAGTCTACTTTCTCCTTCCTATTAATCCCTGTGCTGCAGGAGCATCCTTGGCCTGGGACACTTTTTTTGTACATCTGTATAGTTTTGACATCACTTCAAGATACAAGATAAAAGATTTTTTACAAACTTGCATCATCCATTTTCCTTTTCTTCTTAGACAAGTCTGGCTTAGTTGTTAAAAAAAGAAAATTCTTAAGTCTCAGTGGATCTCATGCAGCCTTTTTGAATTTCAGTATGTCCAGACCCAACTAAAGTTTCCACAGTTTGGCACCACTTCATGGGCAACTTGTTCTTGCAAAATCTGCTGTGTTGACTTAGAGCAAGCTCTGTAAGAAATTGGAGGTTCTTTGTTGTTTTTACACAGATACCTAGTTGATATGTCTCTTGAGAAAGCATGATTCAGAAATATCTGTGGATAATACATTCTGAATTAGTTTTTAATAGGTAGCTGATAGAAACTTAATGCCCCCTAATGGTCTCTTTCCTAGACTCTAAATGCTTAGAAGTTACATCTCAAGAAGCAAACCTTGATGTGGCCATACTATGAGCCTTGAGTAAAGTAAAGTAGGTTGTTATGCCACAGAATAAAAATTGTTCTTAAGAGGTTAGAATGTAAAACCTTGTTCACACAATGCTAAACCCATGGTTTGGCAGAGGACTGAACAAACTGACTTGTTTTCTTAAGCCCTGGATTATTTTTCTTTCTCCATTTTCTTTATCCTACATGTATTTGTAGCATGAATACAGTAGTTCCCCAAAATTTGCGGGGGTTGCTTTCCTAAAGCACCCCGCGAATTGTGAAAAACCGCGAATTTGGTGCCGGCGACGGGCACTGGCTGGGTGGGAGGCGTGGGCTGGGGCGGGCGCATGTGGCGAGGCAGGGGCATGCAGGATCATTTTCTTCCAGCGAGTCCAAACTCAGAGGAAATGATCTCCTTGCGAGTAAGGTGCCACATGGCAAGGTGCCGGCTTACTCGCAAGGAGATTGGCTTGTACTCGCTCGGAGAAAAATTCTGCGAAAGACTGAGGCTGCAAACACTGAACTGCGACTTCATGGGGGGGTATACTGTAGTACCAACAAGCAAAGAGATGGGTTTTTAAGAACCATTCTTTCTTGTACAGCCATAGCCTGGTGAAAAACCCATGATTTTAACGGCCCAGACTTCTCAACTCAACAACAAACCATGGGTTCTCTCTCTGGTTTGTAAGTGGTTAACAAATCATGGAAGCCTTTGCACATCATGATTTCCCATAATTCAATCCATGGATAAAATATATCATTGAACAGATTATGTGCAAATCAGGTCACTGCTAGGTCTAAAGGTTACTACAGCAATTTTCTGTGGAGTTCATATTTTCCAAGTAAAAGTGATGGTGTGAAGCTTTTGCCAGGATAAGCCATCCTTCATGAAAAGTGTTTTATCCCATATAACTTGATCTTCTTATCTTGGCAAGGAGGGAAAGGGATGGCTCTGTGGCACATTATCCTTAAAGAGCCACTAAGACAACTCACAGGCAGTCCCTATGCCTTCCCTGCTGCTCCATGACTGCTTTTTGGAGAGTGAAAGACTGTCAAAATGGGGGCCAGCAGTTCATGAAGGGTGAAAAAAGTTTTATGGGCCAATTTTACATTACAGTTGACTAGTTCAGCTCAAAGTTAAGTACTTCCTTAGAGCAGCCAAGAGTATTTCCAGAGTATTGTTCATCCAGAGTATTTTCAACATAAACCTTTTATTATATACAGATTAAATTACAACCAACTTTACAGTGCTTGCCGATGCAATTCACAGCAGCAACATGAGGCAAGGCCCACACTATTTATACAAGAGGCAACATGGATGCACAAGGAGTTGCTAGTGGCATTTTCCTTGCCACACACTGTGGTGTGCCAGATGAGCAGAGAAATAGTGACAGCAGGCTGGGCTTCAGTGATCCCTACAACTCACTGGCGTTTCCTGCTGCTTGCCAGCCAAGAACAGCAGCAACGGTGGTCTCTCATCTGCTAATTCCAGGCCTAATAAGGATGCTACAACCAGCTTTTGCTGCTTGTTCAGAAGAGGCTGGGATGGCATGAGCTGAAAAGGAAAGAAAATGCAAGGTGAGTCTGGCAGTAGGTGTAAAAGTGCTTGCCTTCTTGTCAAGGCCCAAGCACGATTGGGGCAGAACTGCACAAGCATGTCCTGCTGCAGAGAACTCACCTTGCTGACCTTGTGACAGTTAATTAGCCCTTGTGAATTTAGGAAAAATGTGGAATAGGCATCATAGGTTCTGAAAGAAAGATTTTAAAAGGTTAGGAAAAATACACATTTAGGTGACCTCTTCAGACAGGTAGTATACTCCATACAAATGAGTGCCTACTGAGTATCTGTTGCCTGCACCAACATTTCAACCTAAGCAGCAGCATAATTTTGGGGAAAAAGCTTGAATTACCTAAAGCTGCTTAACCCTGTCATGGCAAACCAGTCCAAATAAGAGTACACTGCTTCTAGAACCCCAGCCCTGGTCTAATCATCCTGGTAGAGAATGGCACTCCTGCAAAAGCGTGATGAAAAAGCTCAAACCTTGTGCCACTCCCATGGAAGATCAGCCTCTCCTAAAGGAAGGGGCTGTGTTAGAACGGAGTGCATTGGGCTGGACCACTCAGCACAGGAAAGGCCTTACCTGTAAAACTCACTTTTATCTTTCTTATAGAAGCGGAACAGGAGAACATGGAAAGGCAGCCCTGTAATTCGCCACCGGGCTTGAATGCTCCAATTCTCTGGATGCTGTGTCACATTCAGCACCTCCATGTTCAGAACTGCAAAGTAGTTCCAGGCTACAAAGCGGCACAAGGATAGTGACACCTGGTACATGAGTTTGCCACTGGTAATGGAGAGGAAAAGGTGAAGACAACAAGGCTTAGATTAGAATGGGAAACTTATACACCCTCACTATGAAAGGATACTTGCATACACATGCATGTGCGCCCGCACACGCACGCACACCCCTTCCCCAACGCAGACAATAAAGTGATAATCTCAACATGGATTTCCCAATACTTTCATACATTAACCTCCTCCCTGCACCAAGGTGAAGTGTGGCCCTCCAGATGTGATGGATTCGTAACTGGCACTGACCACTGGCCGTGGGAAGTTGGATTTAAATAGGACCCGGATGGCAACAACATTCCCCAGGCCTGTGGTGTACTCATATTTCCCTTTCCCTCAACTTTCCTCCCAGTGTGGAGTCCGGTTCTTCCATCCCAACCACAGCAGGACACGCTCATATTGCCATCTCAAGCGGAAGCGTACATCATGAACTTCTATCCCTGCCTCTCCCTTCAAACATGGGTTAGCCTGTACCTACAGTTTTCTTCCCTTTGAGACAAAAGTCACTACCATTAAAACCATACCACTAACATCTGGAAAGATGTTAAACAAGTCTGCAAGCGGTTCATAAACATGTGGAAGGTATGTGATCATCTCCCCCACACCACCACATACACAGTCTACAACAAACAAGGCAGAAGTAGAAGGAAACTAAGGGATTTGTTAGGATAACTAATACTAGCAACAGTTAGCAAAATCGCAACAAACAGCAGAGATTCCCACAGCAAGATCATCCAACAGCACACACATAAATGCAATCCATTCTGCAAATCCTCTTGCACCATTCTCGAGGACAGGAGAAACAGTAGCAATAGATCAACACACTGCGAGTGGCCCATACTAGACAGCAGACAGAGTCATGGAAATCTTATTCCACCTTTCATCCACATCACTAACTACAGAGCAAGGTACTTAACTAACAGAGAAGACTCGTGAAGTCCCCCTTTTGAGTTCTTCAGAGTCTCAGGCTCAACTTTAAGTGGTGTATCCACTGAGCTGAGTTTACTGTTCTTGATGTATCTGAACAATGCCTTGCCATTTGCCAGCCTTTAAGTTTTATATGACAGTGCCAAGAGTTTAAATATTAGAAGATCCCCACGAAGAAGAAAGGAGGTCAACAGAACGCAGTAAAAGCAGTGGGAAGTCCTTACCCACAGATGAAAGAGTCATTGGAATTTGAGTAAAAGACAGCTAAATAGAGTGCTAGTTGAGGCCTTCTGCCTGCGATTAGAGTTATTTTACAAGGAAGTGGTTTACATCAACAGAATATAGTGGAGCTCCTTTGCCAATGCAATTATACCTGACACAGGCTGTCCAGTACTGCCTGCTTTCTAGGATCTCCAGGATAATCAGTAAGATGCATTTATCTTTGAAATGCATTTATCCATGTGGAGCATAATGTCATTAGCTTTGCAGCTCTTAGATCATGGGTCCTCAAACTACGGCCTAGGGGCCGGATCCAGCCTGCCATGGCCATTTATCCGGTCCGCCTCAGAGGTTTTCAGTGCATCCGCCACCACCTGCTCCCCGCACGGGGAGGCGGTGGCTTGCTCAAGAGGAGATCATTTTGGACTCGCTCAGAGAAAACGGCCTTCAAGCAAGCTGCTGCACTGCCCACCCGCCGCTGCATCATGGCATGTGCCCGCCCCCACCTTGCCTCGCCGCGCCCGCACGCACCACCGGCACCACCTTTCTGGCCCGCGCCTAGTACTGACACCTTTCAACTGGCCCTCTGCTGAAAAAGTTTGAGGACCCCTGTCTTAGATCTTCAACTTACAGAACAGACTGAAGAGACTGCATATTCTTTAGATACCCAGTAGAACCTTTCCCTTGCATCAGGAAGTAGACCAGAATTTTTCAAGCTAGTGCCATACAGATTTTAGTTTTTAGGCTACACTTTTCTTCACCCCAACTAGCATGATTAGTGGTCAAGCATGGTGGAAGCTGTGACCCAAAGTATCTGGAGGGCACCAGGTTGGGGAAGGCTGAAGGAGACAATCCAGTCAGCAGGGATTCCCCCATTCTCAGGACTAACCGTGTTCTCAGGTGCAGAATCTCATTGATGAACTCAACATCCTGGGAATACTTTTCATAGTTGTGTGCCTTCACAAAGAAGTATGGTAACTGAAGGAGAAGAAGAAAGGATAAGGAACAGTGAAGAATTCAGGTGCTATGTTCACAAAGCTTTTCTTGCTGAGCTCTTTGGCTGATGTTACACCCCAAATTGCTGAAACAAACACTCAGCAAATTTTACTTCAAATGCTGAACTTTGCATATGGAAATTCAATGTTCAGTACTTGGTATTTTAACTCCATTTTCAATTGTAGATATGCACTGGTATTGACATTTAATTTAAGCCCATGGCCTGGATCCCAGACTCAGCAGTAGATTTTCAGGAGACCGTTACAGCGGAGTTGGAAGTCCAAGTGTGTGCATCCTCTGAACACTGGGTGGTCTTTGGAGCCTAGCCTTTCACTCCATCCCACACACAAGACGGCCTCTTGAGAATGAAATCTGAATCCTCCATAGAGCGAAATTTTGTAGGCTTTTAAATTTTAGTGGAACTTATTACTGAAATGTCTATCCTGCCTTCATACAAACACCATCAAAACACAGAAGCTGTCTTATAGCAGGTTGGATCATGTCTACCTGAGGCCAATATGATGTAGTGGCTAGAATGTTGGACCCAGGAGATCCGGGTACTACTCCCCAGTCAGACATGAAGCGCACTGGGTTACTGCACCACTCACTGACTCCCAGCCTCAGCTATGGCACAGGGTTCTTGTGAGGAGAAAATGGAGAGGGGGGGTCATATAAGTTGCCTTGGATTCCTTGCAGGAGGAAAACAAACAGGGTATAAATGTAATAGTAATATATAAAATAAGATCTAGTCCAATCATTTACACTGACTGGAAAGAGAGGTGGGGCCAAATGTGTTACTTCTTGAAGTGTTCCACAGCTGGGGTCCAGAACTTTAAGCCTGGTGTCCAAATCCCTAGCTAGCTGTTTGAACCTCCAAAGGCAGTGAGAAACACACAAAAGACACATGACCCTCTGAAACTAGGGAGTTCTTCACTTCTGTCCAAGTACTCAGAGCCCAGTTGCCACAGCACGCCACACCTAACCCATAACAAGTTCAGAATACATAAGTCTATTCCACTAACCCATTGAGTGTGAATTTCTAGAAAGGAGAAACACTACCCCAGAACAGTACAAGCTGCGCCTGCATACCTCTTCCCGCAGTTTCTGGTGCATGACTGCAAGGTGCTCCTCCATGCTAGGGTCTTTGCTGTCTGGAGAACTGACTGGGGAGAGGGCCCCAGTAGTGGCTTGGAAGGGTGCAAGGGGACCCACTGCTACCTCAGGAGCCTGGTATGGGGATCGGTATTGCCAGCCATGGAAGAGGCTGTGCAGAGAGTCCAAAGAGGCGCCGTCCAGGCCCTCACTTTCACGCACCACAATGTCGTCCTCTTGCCTCCCATTCACCAGGGTGACAGCATCATCCATGCCTTCTAGCAGGGAGAGCGCAGCAGGAGGAGAAAGTGCCCTTGTCTCTGGAGCGCATGTCGGCAGGTGACGTCTGGTTGTCAGTTCAGCAGGGCTGCTAACAGCCAAGTTGCTCCCAGCAGGCACAGACAGTGCAGGGAGGGTGCTGGCAGCTTCCAGCAGCTTCTTGGCGAACAGGTAGTGGAATGTTGGCCCTATGGAAGCGGACGGGACAAGCCCTGGAGGTAGTTTATCTGAGGAGGCATCCAGCTCCTAGAATGAAAGAAGACATTTGAGGCCAATAAAATAACCTGCACTTAAGGTCATCAAATAAGTTCACAGTAAATTAATAAATTGACTCCATGTTAACCACTCATGTGCCAAAGCTGCGAGTGTACGTGTCCTCGCCAATGATAGTCCTGTAGATGTAGAGCATGGCATGCTGTAAAGCAGGGCCTGCCAATGCAGCACCTGCAGGTACCCTGGCATCTGCCAAGACACCCAGCAGTGCTTATTAAGACTCGCGTGTATTCCCTGCTGCCAACTTCTGGAGAGAAGGGAGTGCAATGGGGAAGGCTGAGGAAGATTTGCAGTGGGGTTGGGGGACAGAGACTGCAGACAGACTGTGGGTAAGAACTTGGGAGTTTCCAGCAGGAGGGAGAGTGAAAAGGAAAGCTGTAGCAGGCACCAAGAAGAAGGGCACAGGAAGGAAAAAGCGGGGAGGAAAGACAAGTGGGCATCCCAAAAGTAAAAGCCTACAGCCCTAAATAAGCAATATGGCCATGGATCCTCCTGCCTTCCCCTGCAAAATAATGTGCCCACATGACCCAAAAGGTTGCCTTCTGGTTAAACCATGCTGCAAGTCACCTGACTCACTGCAACCTATGAATGAATGAATGAATGCCTGCCAAAACATCCTGACTTTGACAGCCCATTAAACCAAGTGGATAAGGGCATACACACTGAGACATGAGGAAGGTCCATCTCATCTACGGCTGTGATGGAGATGAGAGCCCCGACAGCAATTCTGGTGGCAAGAAAGCCCTTAATGTAAAGCCACCAAGCAATCAGTGGACTGAAATGCCCTGCATCCCCAGCAGGCAACTGACATATGCAAAAGATGGATTCTAACCTGAAGAGAATCAAATGAGATACGCTAAGAGCAGAGACCAACATATGAGGCAGGAGTTCTGGAAAGCTTACTAAGACTTGGTTGGAATTCCACAGTGAACGAACCAGAGAACCATATGAAGACTGAACTAACTGTGTTATCTTAGTCAATTTTGCTCATTTCCACAGCCTTGGAAGGCTGGGGACTAGTGCCCTGGTCAGAAGCTCGATTTTGCTGGTGACCTGCTTTGAGAATCAGATAGCAATGCTTTAAGTGCTAAGCCCCCATATTCCACATCCAAACTGGCCCACTGGCAAGTCCTGTAGTCTCACCTATCATACTCCTCTTAAAGTTTCAGTCTTTTAAAAACAACCACCTTCTATCTGATAACCAGAAATCATTCTTCATAAGGCTAAATTTGACCTAGAGCAACCAGTTGCTAATGTAGTGGTTTCAGGACAAAGGGCAGTCCATGTACAATCCTAATAAAAACAAGTCCCATATGTCATTCCCTATTCCTTCCAGCTTCTATCCCTGGGGCCAACTTAACATTACGTGGATAGAGAGCTCATGCATCTATTCAACAGCCTCACAACATTACACACTCTTACGTAAGCACAATAGTCTTGCAGCTGCTTTCTTAATCTGCACTATACAGCAACTGGTACACAGAAGGTGCAAAGAATATGTCCACAGTAACATCTAGAGCAAAATTTAGTAACCTGAAAGTATCAGCTTCCTACTTTTTATAGGAATACAGAGTTAAATTTGAAATATATGAACAGAATTTAGCAAAACTTCATACAAAGGAAGGGTTCCAGTGAGAGTAAGTAAGGTTTTAGGACTGCATGGAGCAATCTGTCCTTTCCTGGGGAAACCATTTCCTGCTTCTCTCCCTCTATAGTTCACCTAGTTCACTGGCATTCACCCAGTGCTTTAAATAACTCATCTTCTTTGTGAAGATCTGAATCTGAGAAGGCAAATGGATTATACAAAATGAACAAACACATACACATTTATGCAAATACATAAGGAGTCTCATGAGTTCTTAAAGACTAACATTTTTATTATAGCATGTTTTAAGTACTTGAGCACCTATCATGTCCAAGACCTTGCATAATAATAAAAACGTTTGACTTTAAAATCCCACAAGACCCTTTTTTTGTATGTTTGTTAATTTGTATAGTTATGAGATGAGTAGGAAGAAAACGTAGGAAGAAAAAATGTAGGAAGAAAACCAGGGCTCAACAAGAATGAACGAGGTTTCTACACCAATGCCTGGAGTATGGGAAACAAACAACATGAACTTGAGCTCATAGTATGCAAGGACAATTATGATCTTATAGGTATAACTGAAACTTGGTGGGATGACTCACATGACTGGAACTCTACACCTGATGGATACAACCTGTTCAAGAAAAATAGAAAGGACAAAAAGGGAGGCAGAGCCACACTGTATGTTCGAGACAAGTGCATCTGCAGAGAAGTACAGGAAGAGTAACTTAGTAGCCCCATTGAAAGGTTCTGGCTTGATTTAGGGTTAATTTAAATTTAAATTGCTCCCTTAATTTAAAGGGAGCAATAAAGAAGAAAAACATAGTTACTGGTGTCTATTCAAAAAGAATACAAGGATACAACCTTTGAAAAGCAACTTGCCAGCATTTTCAAGACAAACGATGCAGTCATCATGGAGGACTTCAACTTCCCTGATATAGAAACACAGAATATAGAACCATAGAAAAAAGTGAATCAAAAGGGGTCTCCTGGGCCATCTAGTCTGACCCCCAGTTCCAGCTGGCTCCGCTCATGTAATCCCCAACATGTGGTTGGGGGGATATATGCTGGCAGTAAATTTCTGCCAAATGTGGCCCCTTCAAGAGATTCCTAACATGCATTGCCATCAACTTCCTCCAGCAGAAGGTAGAGGAAGGAATGAGAGGATCAGCTATCCTTGATTTAATACTAATAGGAATGGCCTGGTGGACAAAAGAGCAACCAGGGGAACTCTGGGGGAGAGTGACCATGCACTTGAATTCTCAATTAGAAAGGAGACAAAAGGTCTCCAAACACATATTTTCACTTCAAGAAAGCCGACTTTGACAAACTCAGAAAAATGATAAATGAAATACCATGGCAATTCACTTTCAAGGGAAAAGCAGTCCAAGAGGACTGGGACAACTTGAAAAGGAAGATTTTCCAAACACAACTACGAACAATTCCAAGAAAAAAGTGTAGAAGACAACAGAAAAGCTCATGTGACTCCACTAAAAGTTAAGTGACAACCTGAAAGAAAAAAAAAAAAAACATGTACAGGAAGTGGAAGCAGGGCCAGGCCATAAAGGAAGAATAAACAAATAGTAAGGAATTGCAGGGACGACATCAGGAAGGCTACAGCAGGAAATGAACTGAGAATAGCAAGGGACTCTAAGAACAACAAGAAAGCCTTCTTCAGATACACCCAAAACAAAAGACATGTGAAAGAGAAGGGTGTCCAGCTACTTAAAGTGGATGGCAGAGTGATATCAGACGACAAGAAAAAGGCAGAGGAGCTCAGTTCCTACTTCACCTTAGTCTTTTATCACAAGAAAATCTAGAACCAAAAGGAAGTACAGGCTGAAAGTAAGAGGTGGCAGCCCAAGACTGACAGACAAATGGTCAAGGAATACCTAGAGGGAATAAACACATTCAGATCTCCAGGGCCTGATGAACTCCATCCTAGAGTCATAAAAGAGTTAGCAGAGGAACTGTTAGAACCATTGGCTATTATCTTCCATAAATCTTGGAAAATAGGAGAAGTGCCAGAAGAATGGAGAACGGCTGACATTGTCTCTGTCTTCAAACAGAGAAAAACGGAGGGGGGGGGGGGAGTATAACATGGTGTCCTGCAAACAGGGGGGAAAAAGATGAACCTGGGAACTACAGACCAGTTGGTGGGACATCAATCCCTGGAAAAATTCTGGAGAAAATTATTTAAAAATCAGTTTGTAAGCATCTTGAAGAAAATGCAGACATTAATTTATTATCAAAAATAAATCCTGTCAGACTAATTTAATCTCATTTTTTGTCTGGATAACCTCCTAAACAGACAGAGGGAACACTGTGGACACCATCTACCTAGACTTTAGCAAAGCATTTGACATAGTGCCCCACAACGTACTGATAAGCAAATTAGCAAAAAGTGACTAGACAGAAAAACTATTAGGTGGATCCAAAATTGGCTTCTAAATTGGGCACAGGGAGTGCTCATCAATGGCACCTTCTCAAACTGGAAGGAGGTAACAAGTGGGGTGCTGCAGGGTTCAGTCCTGGGCCCAGTGCTCTTCCACATCTTTCTTAATGATTTAGATGCAGAAGTACAAGAAAAGATAATCAAATTTGCAGATGAGACAAAACTGGGTGGAATAGCAAACACCCCAGAAGACAGAATGAAGATCCAGGGAGATCTTGATAAATCTCAAGCTATTCAATGAGATTCAACAGAGACAAGTGCCAAGTCCTCCACCTAGAAAAGTAATACCAAATGCATCAGTACAAGATGGGAAATAAGTGGCTCAACAGAACTGAAAAAGAAAAAGACCTCAGAGTAATTGTGGACAACCGGCCAAATCTGAGCCAACAATGTGATGCAGCCGCAAAAAGGGCAAATGCTATTCTGTGATGCATTAATAGAAGTATTACTTCCAAACCATCTAGAGGAAAAGTAGTAGTTTGCCTATACTTTTCACTAATCAGACCTCACCTGGAATACTGTGTCTGATTCTGGGCACCAAGATTTAAGAAAGAGGCAGAAAAATTAGAAAGGGTTCAAAGGTGGGCAACAAAAATGTTCCAGGGTTTGGAAACACTGCCCTACGAGGAGAGACTGAGAGAACTGGACATGTTCAGCCTTGAGAAGGGAAGACTGAGGGAGGACATGGTATCACTCTATAAGTGCCTCAAAGGTTGTTGAAAAGAGGAAGGTCAAAATCTCTTCTTGCTGATACCAGATTGTAGGACACAAAATAATCAATTCAAGTTGCGACAACCCAGATTCAGGCTGGACATTTGGAAAAGCTTCCTCACTGTCAGAGCAATACAACAGTGGAACCAGCTGCCTAGAGAGGTGGTGGGCTCTCCCACACTAGAAATATTCAGAAAGAACCTGGACAGCCATGTGAGTGGGATGGTGTAACATGGTGTCCTGCAATAGCAGGGGGCTGGACTCGATGGCCTTCATGGCGGCTTCTCACTCTACTATTCTATGATTCTATGAGTGCTGCAGAACCAGACCAAAGGCTAGTCTAGAGCCCAGCCTGTTTTTCACAATGATCCACCAGTCACCCCCGGAAAAACCCACAAGGAAGAGAAATAACTTAAGATTGTCTGAAATTTTATGGGTTCGGAATACACTAAAGAAGAGAAGGTCTAGCGGGGAAATCATCCATGTTGTGGGGTGGGATGCACGTCCCCCCGTTTTTCAGGGATTTGAACGTTCTCCCGATTGTTGTCCCTGTTTTCCTCCGAGCCTCTGGTATGATGCACAGCCTCAGCATTTTCCAGCGGATGCAATTCCCACTTCTCAGTGGGAGCCTGACCACCACTCGCATCTCTCATCACCCACCAGCCTCTTCCTCCACTCGCCATGCCTCCAACGTATTGATCAATCGCACGTCCATCCTGCCCGCAGCCAGCCTCTCCAGACACCCGTGATGCTCATGCACCTTCCAGCCGAAGCAGCCCTGCCGTCGCCTCGCCTCGCCTCGCCCGCGCCTCCGCTGGTCCCCCATCGGCAGAGGAGCAGGGCGCTTGGCCACGCCCACCCGAGGCCACCCGTCCGCTCGTCGGTACCTCGCTCACCCGCGGCCGCACCCGGTGACAGCACCGCGCCGCCTCGCCCTGGCCCAGCCGAAGGCTGCCGCTCCCCTCCCATCGCCAGGGGCACCGGGACGCTAGGTGCCTGGCCACCGCCCGGCTCCGCCGATACATGACGCGGACACGAGGCGGTGGTGGAGGCAGCAGCGACTCCGCTCCCTGCCCACCGCCTCACAGCCTGCTCACTTCAGCCGGCGAAGTCACGGCGACTGCGCCAACGGAATCACATTGCGCAGGCGCAGTGACATGGTCTCCTTGGCTGAAGGAGGAAGACCCGCGCAAGCGCACTCTTTCCCGCTCGCTCGAGCTTTTGCGAGCAAGCGCGGCGTGGGCGATGCCTTAGCGCTTGCGCGGTGGAAAGAGCGGTAAGTGTAAGGACGATAATGTTGATCGTTCCCGCTATGTTAATAGTTTGCAGCAGCACTTCTGGTTCTCTGCTGCAGCTGGTAGAATCCTCCATGTGGCGGGCAAGAGTGCCGGAAGCATACAAGCTTGGGTCGCTGCTTGGCATATCAGCCCTGAATTTACACAGCTGAGCAGGGCTGTCAAGGACAGGGCACTTTTGGAGGGCTTCCACTTACAGGGTCACCGCAAGGTGAGAGCTTGATGGGACGGAACGCCAAATATCACAACTCGAAAGCAGAAAGAATTTAGGGTCAGGGCTGCGGAAGCAGGTTTCCTCCCTATGCTGGCCAACTCACTTTCATCACTGATCAGTTCTCGCTCCAGAATTGTGAGATGTTGGGCAGGCCTTGATATCCAAGCCCATAGCTGGGCTTGCCACCCTATTTCCCCTGCCCAAATTTTTAAATCAATTTAAAACAATTACCATTTTGTTTTGAAAGGGCCAGAAAACCAGATGAGTCGCCTCTGTTTTTGCAATCCTAGAACACTTCAAATGCTGCTGTAAAAATCCCTGAAAAACCGTGGTGGTAGTGCATCCCACCCCACATAGTTGTACTCTGCACATCTGAAGAGCACCAGAATGTGGAAGGCTGTTTCCTCAAAAGTGCACAGTTCAGTGAATCTTACCTCGAAGTACATAAAATCGCAACCGATTTCAGTGTGATTAGGCATACCTGAATCTCCAGGCGAGGATGAGATCTTTGTTTTTTCATTTTATGTCAAAGTTTTTTTTCTTTTTGCTGTACCTTTTAATTATTTTATGACGTTTCCCTGATGTGCTTGCAAATCTGAATAGGGAATTAAATGTTGCTGTAAATGCATCAAGCTGGTTAGTGTGTTAGTTGGACTCTTGATTTATAAACAAATAGAGGCACACTGCTGCACTGATTGCCAGAAATTGAACTGCCAAGTCGTTTCCTGCACTAATCAACACTCTCAACTACTTTTTTTCTTCCTAGTTACCAGAGTTCTTATCCCGACAGCCAGGGCAAAGGCACACTGGTCTCTTCATGCTGGAACAAAAGGACACTTTGGGGTACTAAAACTGTGTCTTGCATCTGAAGGATTCTGGCCAGAAAGTCACAGCTGTGCAAAGTTTTTCATTCTCTTGACCTGCTAGCTGGGCAGGCCAAAGTATGGTCTTTTTCTATCCTTTCAGGCAGTCAGCACAGGCTGTGCTTGTTCAAAGAAAGCTACTAAATGTGTGTGCAGATGTTCATCAGAACTGTGGTTGCCTAAGCTAAGCTTTGCATGCCTTTGACAGCAACACCAACATGGAGGGATATTTGCATGCTCAACCCCAACCAGCAATCCCCACATTACTGGAAATAACCGGCAAGCGGTACAATTCAACGGCCTCTGCAGATGGCACTCCTTTGAGCATGAGTGTGAAAAATCCTGTGAGTCTGGACACTAACAGTTGTAAGATTGCAATGTTAAGAGTATTGCAGAAACCCTGGTGCTATTTCCAAATTTCAGCCAAAGTGCTGCGCACTTTCAATGGAAGTACTTCTATTAAATCAGTACTAAAATTTGATGGAGCATCAATAAATTTGAGGTTTCATGCTGCCTGAGCAAAGTGATGACTTACCTTTGACAAGATAATGGATGAGCATTCCCTCCAGGCTGTGGGATGTGATGGGGGTAGCAGTTACCCCCTCCCCTTTTCTCCATGGGTCTATGACTGCTGCAGTCACGAGATAAGGCATTAATGATCCCCATTCAAGACCATGTATTTCCCCTTTAAAGTGCCATGTGAGTATCCAAGTGGCAAAAGAAACCCATGTGTATTCTAAAAAGAAAAGAACTGAGTGAAGGATGCCCATATGAACACCTTTAAAGATCTTTTCGAAAAATACCTCCTCTTGTCATATTGTGCTCCCTTTAAAGCAATATTGGATAACTCCTGAGATGATAGCAAACAGTTGAGGGAGTTAAACAAAGATATGTAAGAGGGGACACTGGAAGTGCCAGATTAATAAAATAGCACTCACACAGAGAGCAAAGATCCTTGTAACTTTCCCCTATACCTGGAGAAACTCTGGAGGAATTTTGGACTAGCAGAATCCAATCAGTAAAAAGAATGGAGAGACAAAGATATAGAAAATAAACAACTGCTTTTGTACAAAAGCTGTTAAATAATTAGAAATACAAATTCAGCTTTAATTTCTGTGTTGACTAATTGGAATTAAACTCTCTTCAGACCCACTGATGTGGATTTAGTTCCACTGGGAAGAGAAACAAATCAAACTGAAATGTGCTGATTTAAATCTAAGCAGATCCAGAAGTACTAAACCCATTTTGATAACCTTGGCTCAAGTTGATTTATTGCACATGCCATGTATCCTTCCAATATCTTTTCTTGGTGCTTCTTAATACTCAGGACAAAGGTAAAGAAGTTGAGTCACATCTCCTTTCCCAAAGTTTTCCCCCAAAGTCTGTGCTACGTTCATCATACCAAAGAATTCCCAAAGGAGTTTTAGTAAATTTTAAAAAACCCAAACACTACTTGTATAAAATTAAATGAAGGCTTCCATATGCCTTGAATTCTTGAGCCTATGAGACATGATGGTGTATACATTTGAGCAACCTTTTGCCATAATTCAGTTTTGGAATTCAGAATGTTAGGTGTAAACTTCAAATGTGGGGCATGAAACATGGCTGGCATTTTAATTTCATAATACTTGGTTTCAGTGTTAGAACATCCAAGGTGATTGTATTGGCAAGGTACAAGGCTAAGCAGATTTCACACTTTTTTTTGTATTGGCAAGATGGTCTTGTTGACTCAACACTACAGCCACGGTGTTGAGAGTCCTTCCCCTCACCAGGGCCTGGTGTTGCGATACATGTGCATTTGGTGGATCCTTTTGGCCTCGTAGGGGCCTCCTGCGATTGCCCAGAGTGGCTTCACCTGCCATGGGCTCTTCGCCACACCATATTGTCCCTTGTTCTGCTGCAGGGCAAGCCTGGTCACATGGCAGTCGCTTTTGCAGGAACGGCTGCCATTCATCACTGTTAAATCTCCACCATTCTTAGTCCTTTCCAGAAGGGCTGGAGCAGCGAGACTCGGGGAGTCCATCCTTTGGAGAGAGGATTCTTGCTGAGCTGTCTCTCCTACGTGTCTGAGGGTGGCTGGGTCTAGGTGGACTGGATGGCTGATGGCGACACTGTCTGGCCTACTGGAGAAAAAGATGGCGTCATCCTGACAGAACTGGGAGGGCACAAGGGTCGCATGGCTAAGGGTGACGAGTACATATAGTGTACATATACTTTCTTTGGGCAGGGCAATGGAGCCTCTTTCAGCCTGAGAGCTGAATTCGATTGCAGAGCAGCTCAGTGGCTGCATTCCCATGGCAAGTGGGCACAAAGGCAAAAATGAAGTGAAGCCAAATCTAAGAGGCAAGGCCAAAATACCAGCCAATTTTAGCTTACAATTCTTAATGCAAGCTAAAATTGCATTACATTAAAGTAAGAGTTGTAACTTACAACTCTTAAGGAATTTTAAGAGTTAATTTTAGCTTACAGCTTTTAAGGAAATTAAGCCTTACAGGAGGCACTGCGAGCTTTCAGAATGGGGAAGAAAAACATGAAAAAGCAAAGAGACTATCAAACTATCAGGAGTGGATAAGCTGATTCTACCATTTCAGTTAGCAGCTAGGAGATGTCAGTTGTGTGTGAACAGAAACTTTCTTAGGTAGCCATTCAGGTTACACCCCCATGCGTAGTCTGAAGTGGAACAGTCCATTCTATCTCCTCATTCCAATACAGCTTCAGGTATTGTTTCTCTCACTGAGAACTGCCTTGGGGGCCCATCATTAGGCATAAGGAAATGCAAGATATGTTTTCCATACACTAACAATATAAATTTATAAAAGGCAGTTTTATAATATGTACTTTTTGACCAGTTTTTTAGTTTCCAATTTGCACTCCTTTCCGGAGGGAGAGTGATCAGTCCTGGGAAGGGAAGGGGCACAGCAAAGTGCAAGCAAAAGTGGGGGAACAATGAAAGAAGAGGAATCAGAAATGTCTCACAAGAGGAAAACTGATCAAAAACGGAAGCAGCTGGAAGAGGTTACCTAGTGGTGGAAAGGCAAAGTGGCCATGCTGGTGAGTGAGAGAACTTTTTCTAACAGGCAGGACTGGCTGTGCTTGCTCTCTCCTGCACCACTCCGCGCAGGCACAGAGCCATAAGTGTGATGCACGGGGAGCATGAAGGAGGAGGGGAAGAAGAATCACAGTGTGTGAGCCACCCCAGCAAACATCCTGGCTCGCTTGTGTCAGCAGGAGCTAGTACAGTCTGCTTGTGGCACTGCTGCTGGCTCAGTTGTCCAGGTCAGTTTGGACGTGTGCTCAGCTTTTGGTGCCTTGTGCAATTCTCTGGGAACTGTGGCAAACAAAGGCCACAAAGAAGGGAAAGGAAGAGGGATGTCTTACTGTCTCTCTGATTCCAGAGGATTTTTTGGTGGGCTGGGGATATCCTTTGCGTGACCTACAGAAATGAGAAGAAAGCCAAACACATACTGCATTAGATTAGCACAGATTCTACAATACCCCTCTATCTGGGAAGGCAGCACATTATGCTGAAATTGAAATTGGAAAATGCATTCAGAGCACAGCCGAACTAGCTATTGTGCAGGAATGCCCCTTACGTTCCGAAACATTAGCCAGCAGCACGTCAAACATCATCCCCACCAGTCAGAGCCCCACCATTTCTCATGGCTGCAACTGCTTTGCACCAGCACTGAAAGCACTGAGGGAAATAGATCAGCATCCTGGGAATTGCTGCTTGTTTAAAACAAACATCCAAGCCAACGTTTTTCAAATGGCAATACAGAAAGCTACCTTATGAATGGGTGAGACTAGCCCTGCAGTATTTACTCAGCGACATAATGCATGCATAGAAGTCCAAGGTTCAAGGGTTGGCATCTCTGGTTAAAGGTTCTGGATAAGAGGGATGGAATGAGCCCCTGCTGGAGATGGCATGAAACTGAGCCACCTGGAACAGAGCAGCAGTTTGGAAAGTTCTTTTTAATATATCTGTATAAACACACACAGGGACTGCAGGTGGCATAGTAGTTTAAACCGCTGTGCTGCTGGGCTGGTTGATTGAAAGATCGCCGGTTCGAATCTGCACGGCGGGGTGAGTTCCCATTGCTCCGTCCCAGCTCCTGCCAACCTTGCAGTTCGAAAGCATGCAAATGCAAGTAGAGAAAAAGGTACCACTTCGGCGGGTAGGTAACAGCATTCCGTGCACTTCAGTGTTTAGTCATGCCGGCCACATGACCACGGAGACTGTCTGTGGGCAAACGCTGGCTCCCTCGGCTAGGAAACGGAGATGAGTACCACCCCCTAGAGTCAGGCATGACTGGACATAATGTCAAGGGGAAACCTTTACCGTTACACACACACACACACGCACAAATTGGACAAGCTCCATAAAGGTCTCCACACACTGAGATGTGCTACAGAAATATGAATTTCTGAGTCCAGTGGGGACAACAGTCTCAATCTGTAGCAGGTAAGAGATATTTGTTCCAGTGTTATGAGATAAAGCTGGACCCAAGGGCAGCCCAAAATTGCAGGCAGCTGTGTTGATCTGTATCAACCACCCAAATATAGTATTCTTCATCTCCACTAGAAGCAGATCATAAGAAACTAGTGGGTCTTAACTGCCACTCAAGACCAAGCCACCCCCAACATTCTACATTACAGAAAAAGGCTAACCTACTGTTGCCGGAAAAATCTGTTTTTGCCCAGCTACTTTGGGGACTGCAGCTAAGGGCTGTTAGAAACGTATTGGTGCTGCATCCCAGTAGCACAGCGGTGCCAGGCCACCACTAGACCAACCAGACTTTACTCACTTGCTCTCTTCCCGGTGCCTTCTGGAACTGGGGCAGAGTTTTCATAGCAGCTGTAGGAACACTTCTGAGCCATTAGGATGTCCTTTTGAGGGCTCTTCCTAGAAGATGGGAGGGGAAAACAAGCGGGAGGATGGAGATGATGAGGTGGCAGGAAGCAACGGGTAGGGAGGGATTCCAAGCCAGAACACAGTGGGGCATGGGATATGCCGCAGGGGACTGATGCATGGGATGAACTCATGGTGATGGTGCTCAGATCTCCCTATTCGGAGGGAATATTCTTCCACTTACATTTATACCTCCCATCTGGGCAGCTCACAAAGCTTATGTTTCAATAAAAGTAATCATCAGAACTTCAACAGAAGTAGTCATATTGTTCACATGTAAGATACCTCTACCATAACTTAGGTCTAAAAAAAGCAAGCTAAAACCAGGCTGGGAGGAAATGTACTAAAATCTACACACGCACTAAAATCATCTAGCACAAAAAGCGTAGAAGATACAAAAAGGTTTTTGCTTAGCGCCCCCAAGAATCACAACTTTGGCATTAGGTGAGCATGGAGAGGGCCTTTCATAACTGGGGCACCACTATCAAAACGGTCCTTTTCCTCTCTATCGCCTTTGTTACCCAATCTGATGTGCACCGGGAAAGAACTTAGCTGAAGATTTTAAAGACTGGTGGAAGCAATGTTTTGAGTAGCCTGGCCCCAGGACTCAAGGTTAATGGCAGTGCTTTGAATTGGGCCCAGAAGGAGACGGCAAAACACTGGAGTACTTTGATCAAATGTATAGATCCTGAAGTGGTATTTCCTGGGGGTAAGTGATCCATATTGGATTTACTTTATCTTGTGCTTGACTAAGGTCATTTTGTTTTCACAATCCTATGGGGAAGATGAGTTCAAGAGACAAGGTCTTCAGCACTGTGAATAATGAACATTAGGACCAACCTGCACATGAGCAACTATGGCAAAACCCAAAATGCTGGGTAGCCCATGGTTCTTTTAAGGTTATGATCAGAAGGCATGTTGCACTGGGTACACTGCCAGCCCAGTTACCACTGCAAACCTGTGCCATGACAGGACTGGTTTCTGTCAAAATGTGGCATTGACAATGGTGGTACAGCCCTTATGTGTATTTCCGTGTTTAACTACTTTACATTAGCTAAGGATCAGGAAAATTAACAGGATTTCAAGGTGCAGGTCAATGATGCAATGCATGTTTACACAGAAAACCTCCTACCATGGCTGGCTAGAAAATGCCTGCAGTTGTAGGACCTTTTCCTGCCTAAATATGCATAGGATTGTGCCCCAGAACAAGCTGTATTAGATGCTACAATGTCAGACCAGAATGTATAGCTGCTGCTTACAGAAGAAGTGAGACCTGAATTTACTTCTCCCTCTGCGAGAAGTAATATTTTCTTTTGTACTGTGCCGACTGAATTTAAGCCAGTATTTTAAATGGTGAGTTGTCTTCAGTGCATTACCAGAGAAGTGCCATGTAGCTACAGAATGTAGGCAAGGTACAATCTAGTTCCAACATCAGGTTCCGGATTCAGTTTGCCCTCTTTGGTGTTCCACCCCCTCCAGAAATTTCCATGGAATTCAGGAGTTTATTGGGGATTCCAAGACTGCTCTGCCTGTGCTCCTTGGGTGGTTCTGCAAGAACATTGCTACTCAGAAGCCCTTCCCCCAAGTGGCTCTCTTTCTGAGAACAAGGGCACTCAATAAAGCCTACATAGCCTCCAAGATGATGGAAGCCTTGAAGTGGCATTATATCTTCATCAAGCATCATGGGGCACTTTCCTTCACCAAACTCACATTTTGTTATGCAATTTACACATAAGCACACCCAAGATCTAGTCCTTCTACTGATAGGAAACGGTAGTAGTACCTCGTATACATCATCAATTCAAGCTGTGACAACAGAGTTTCAGGCTAGATGTCAGGAAAGGTTTCCTCACTGTCAGACAGTGAAACCAATTGCCTAGAGAAGCCATGGGCTCTCCCACACCAGAGACATTCAAAAAGAAATTGGACATTCATCTGAGCAGGGTGTAAATTGGTGTCCTGAAACAGCAGGGGGTTGGACCAGATGATCAGGGCCCTTTCCAACTCTACTATTCCATGATATCCCCAAATTTCAGTGACCTGCCTTTTACAGTTTTCTATAAACCTGAACAAAGCACAGGCATAAAATATTCCAAAATCTAGGCAATGATGGTCCTGGGGGTTTCCACAATATAAACTTATTGCAGCACAAAATGCTCCATGTTCTTTACTACAGTCTGCTTTAATCTGAGTGCCAGGAAGAGGAGTTGTTTGTTTATACTTCTATGCTGCCCCATAACCTGAGGGTACTCTGGGCAGATTACAATATGCTGAACCAGAATATAAAAGTACAATCAATAAAACAGATAAAAACAATCAAACTGATAAACTGTTATACAAAGTGATACAAAATAGAAGATAATAAAGGATCATACTCAAAATATAAACCAAGTACAACTAAATAATTAAAAACAGAGCCAAACAATTAAATAAATCAGTAACAAAGCACAAAATAAATGAATCAAATGCCTGTTCAATAAGAGAGTTTATCCCTAAAGAGAGCAAGGTCAGTGCCAGCTATATTTCTGGAAAGCCTAAATCCTTCCCTCACCCAAAACATGATAATCTGACATCTTAAAATCTGAAATCAGTGCTATGCTCATTGAAAGCTGAGGCAGGGAAGAGTTAGTCAAACAATGGATTTCATTAGCCACCCCAGAGACAGTTTTAACCCCAAAACACTAATATTTAAAGTTATTTATGTTTTTCTTCCCAGTTCACAAGTTTGTGTTAGTATCCTGACTCTTTCATTCAAAAACATTGTTTTATTCTTTCTAGCTGAAAATAAAAATACTTCATGTTTGACAATAAGAAATGTTGGTTACTGTATCTGCAAAAATGGGTGGTGGTAAGGTGTATTCTGTCCTGTGTGTTTTCTGGATCTGGCAGTTTGGGTATTTTAGATAGCATGATGGCGGGGGGGAGGCATTTGGGGACATTTTATAGCTACTAAATATATTGTAATGTGAGTTTAGAGTATTTTTGCACAATTTGTTAGATTCTTCTAGTGATGAGCAAGTAAAGGAAAGTTCCATTTTTGCCCCACCTTGTTGAGGACCGTATGTTGCCATGGTTACTTTTCTTCAGAACTGGACCACACATGCATGCATTATAGGAAAGAACTGGAGAAAACTTTATATGGCAAAAAATGATTTAGATTCATTCAGGAAGCTATCAGATGTTGAACAAAAAACTCAAACAAGATCACTTCATTGAATTTTTTTAAAAATTCCAACCTTTATTGACATGTAAACAAAAGTTCATATTTTCCATGCCAGACACCAACAGCTGAAGTCAGTTCAGAGTCTTGGGTCCTTTGATTAGAAAGGGTAGTGGAGAAAGAGACTGAATAGGGCCAAGCCTCAAGAAGGGATTCTGTCAAGTTGCCAAAAGGTAAAAAGGTAAAAGGGGTGTGCTAGGAGTTCTCCACAGCAGAACAGATGTTAAGTCTGCTGTGTGCTATGGAGCACAATGGCCCAGAATAAGAACCCCCTCAGAGCAAAAGTATTACTGTTCATGTCCAGTCTTCCTCTCCAAGTGGCAGCCCTATTCAGTTTCACTTTTTCTGTCAGAAAAAGTAGTGTGGGGGTATTTGCGTGAGAGAACTGTATGTGCTCTGCAAACTGCCACGCTAGTCACTTGAAGGGTCTGTCACTATACCTAGTTGAATGAATGCTCTGAGAATGGAAATGAGAGGGGACTTTCTAGAAGAGTGATGAAAGAGACATCTCATCTGCCCTTAGCACCTGGTGATCAGAGATATGCTGCCTGTGAATGAGCATCAAGGCTACTGGTTTATATAATACTTGTAAAGTGGAGTGTCATTCAGGTGTCTGGCCTCATAAGGAAGTTACTGTGAAAACAGACTGAGTTAGACACTGGAGGAATTAGCTGTTAAGTTGGTTGACTTAAAAAGAGGATTAGACAAATTCATGGAGGATAGGTCTATCAGCTTTTAAGGAATGGTAAATTAAAAACTGGTTGGGGAGAAGGTAGATAGAAATGTACTGCTGGTTGTCAAAAAGAGTTTTGCAATAGACCACCAAGAGTCTGGCTCCCAATTATAAAACAACAAGGTAAATGGTTCTCCTTGCCTTCTAAATGAAGCTGGTACAGATTTAAGCTTGTGGGGGGAAATAGAGCAGGAATAGATTTATTTATTATTTATTTAAAACATTTCTATGCTGCCCCCATCGCAACAAAGCCTCAGGGTGGCTCACAAAAAACAAAAACAAAAAAACAAAAACAAAAACATTTAAAACCCCCCGGTGCATTCTCAGCTAATTTAAAATCCTAATAAATACAATAATTTAGCAATTAAAATAACATTTAAATAAAAAGGTCTTGGTCTGGTGCCGAAAAACAAATAATGATGGCACCAGGCGGACCTCTCTGGGGAGTGCATTCCATAGGTTGGGTGCCACCCCAGAGAAAGCCCTCCTCCGAGTACGCACCCTCCTAATATCCTTCATGGAGGGTTCCCGGAGAAGGGCATCCATTGCTGATCTCAAGGGGTGGGAGGGCATATATGGGCGCAAGCGTTCCTTTAGATATCCAGGTCCCAAGCCGTTTAGGGCTTTATAGGTCATAACCAACACCTTGAATTGGGCCCGGACTTCAATCGGGAGCCAGTGGAGCTGACGGAAAACTGGGGTTATATGAGAACAATGCCCAGTCCCTGTCAGCAACCTGGCAGCTCTATTCTGCACCAATTGAAGTATCCGGACCATCTTCAAAGGTAGCCCCACGTAGAGCGCGTTACAGAAATCTAATTGGGAAGTTACCAGCGCGTGTGTCACTGTCGCCAGGCAGTGTGCAAATGAACTGTGAGCTCAGTTCTGCAACGGAAAAGAAATCCGTGGGCTAAACATATGAATGTAAGAGGCATGCTGGATCAGACCAAGGGACCAACCTTGTCCAACCTTCTGTTCACACAATGGCCAACCAGCACGCCAAAGTCAGGGCATGAATCCAAGAGTGCTCTCCTATTCAAGTTCATCAGCAACTCATGTGCATAGGTGTACTCCCTTTAATACTAAAAGTAGCATATAGCTATCATGACTATTAACCATCAATGGCCTTGTCCTCCATGAATTCATTCAATTCCCTTTTAAAACCATCCAAATTGGCAGCCATCACTACTTCTACCATTCTTGTTCAATCACATGTTATCATTATGGATGAACCCTGCACTATGGTTTAGCTATAGGTTAACCACAAACAGCACCGAATCCATAACCAAACAACAAACTATGGGTTCTCTTCTGCAACAACACACAACTGAACAACAACCCATGCATAGCCCAAACTCAGGGTTATAAGTTAACCAGGCCACTGTATGTAGGACTTCCTTCTGTCTGTCCTGAATTCCCCACCATTCAACTTCATGAGATGACCTTGAGTTCTAATATTATGCGAGGGGTAGAAAAATGTCTCTTTAACCACTTTCCCTACACCATTCATAGTCTGGTATACTTTTCAAAGGTTCTTTTGATGTTTAATCCTTCACTCAAGCCACTATTTGCACCTGGCTTTAGCTGACTTCTAACTTCTGACTTCATCCCTGACTCAAAATGTCAAAAGTGTGCCCCCAAGTCCCAGATGCTGAGGACACATTAACAGTAGGAAATTTATCACCCTCACAATCTGCCTGTGAACTTCTTGGGGGCACCTGGACGGCTAGTTAGAAGCCAGAAGATGGCCTGCATTCTAGTTGTGCCCATGTTGCCTGATGGCATAACCATGCAAACTCCGTGGGCTTAGCCCTCCTCACACAAGAACAGCCCCCGTGGCCACATGATATGGCTGGCATTCTACCGACATGCGCAGGCTACAAGAGACCATTCAGGAAGTGTCTTGGTACATAAAATAAACATGCTTCAGCTGTGTCTGCCTCTGACTTCTCTCCTCTGTTCTGGACCCCTTTTTATAGCATAGTGCTAGGGAGCAAAATAAACCCTGTTCATTATATGCAGCGGTGGGTAGTGAATTTTGAATTTAGCATTCCAAGGCTCTGAGTTTACATCTAGCAACTCATTTTAGCCTTTATGCCAAGACAGTTTTGAAATCACACTAGTAAAACCTCAGTAGCCAGAGTGGAGAGCCTGAGCAGGAATCAGTGGTCAGAAGGCAGGCTTCAACAAATGGACTCCATCATTTCTTGCTCCTCACAAGAGCGCACCTACCAGTTAAGGAACATCTACATTATGAAAGCTAAGTAACTTTTGGACATAAATCATTAGACAGGTTGCTGCTTTTCCTGACACAGAGTTTCAGCTACTTTGCTCCCATCCCTAATCACACACAACTCTGAAAGAACATACACTTCACTTATCTGGCAAATCATTTTTTTTTCTTTTTGCAGAAAAAAAGAAAAATCATTTTGTAGACTCCTGATACCTTTCTCTTTCTTTCTGTTGCAGGAAAATGCCTTTTCAGCAGGGCACACAAGCCCCAATCTGCTTCCTTGGCTCCTAGTTTCCTCCCTTTCTGTCACCTGAAACCATCCTCTTTCAATTCCAAACCTGTAAATAAAACTCAGAACTTCCTCCAGCTGAGGTTACCACTTATAAACCCTGTAAAAAGTATTCTTGCTTTGGAAGCATGGAGGCAATTATGCTTTTAAACCACCAAAACAATGTCCTTTTTAAACTACTAAGCAGCCCACAAAACAGTCATAGGTGCACAATTATCCCATTCCAAAGGCAAAACATACGACAGACTGAACAACATCCAAATAACCACATATAACAGACTGGGTAGACTACAAAGCTGAGGAAGATGGGAGGGCAGGGCTGGAGCTGCAGAGAAGGGTCCAGAACTTGAATAGCCTAATGAGCTGCTGTTACAATTTGGGGGAGCTGCACAATTGCAGAGGGCTTTACTCAGTACTCTCTCTAGAGAGGCTTGGCCTGGATTCCATAGAGTTTTCTCTGTGGGTAAAGCTGGTTCTATAATTTCAGTGGGGACTGAGGGAGACTGCAATTGCTGTATGCTGGTTATCTGGAGAAAAGAATAATCCACTTCAAAGGGAACAACTTTAGTCCCACACAGAACCCTATTTTGGCTTCTCTGAAAGTTCTGTAAGTACTTCTTGCCTGCTTTCAAAACCATTAGGAGTTAACTGGGAAAGAAGCACTCAAGTGCATCGAGCAAGGTAAGGCTGAGAGCACATGAGATGATTGAAGGGTTCAGATCTGCCTTCTGGGTGATACTTCTCCTGGAATGTCTTTCCAGCAGAGCAGAAACTGGCTCTGGAGATGTTCTTGGTCTTGGGAGACCATTTTAGTGCTGGGAGGGGCGGAAGGCAAAAGGAAGCTGGGCAAATATGCTAAAAGAAACTGCAATGTTTAGCTTGCAGCTCTTACAGACAGAAAAAGAGGCATTTCAACTTTTCTGAATGGGGGGAAAACTGCATGAAAGCCGGGAAAGCACCAAACCCCTGAGAGTCGGGGAAATGGGGCACAGCCAACTAGGGGACTCAGAAGGCCAACTTAGGAGCCAGGTTGGCTGATTTTCTCCTGCTTTTCATTTGTATGCCACCCAATAGCTGAAGCTCTCTGGGCAGTTAACCACAATTGATACAATAAAGTACAAAAATACAAAACAACAAAACAGCATAACATTCCAATATAAAATTTAAAACAGTAATTTAAAAAAACCTGAGCCAACTAGAACAAACTGAGGTGCTTCCCCCAAAGTGGTGTCTCCCACACTGCAGCTCCAGCCTTCCTGATGGGGCCTCTCGGGGTGAGGAGCAGAAGGGATGGCTCACTCTGGGTGGGACGGCACCTTCCCCCAAGGCAGTGCCAGCAAGCAAGAGGTGCAGCATGGCTGCCCCATTTCCAGAGGGGTCTCCCATACCTGAGGCTCACTCGCTAGCAGCTCCACTTAAAATGTATCACATGCTGAGGCTCAGGAAGGCCCCTGTCAGAAACCGCAGACACCTGCAGCTTGTTGAAGCAGATATGGACTAAAGGGCTGACTTGCTGCAATGCAGCTCCATTTGTCCCCCACATTCCCCCCCCCCCCCCCGGTGAACGCTTTAAACAGAACAGCCTGCAGCCATATGAGGCACCTCGGTCATTCACTCAAAATAAGGACAAAGGGTGCCTCAGAAGTAGCTGGGGGCATAATGGAGCAAGAGGAGGAGTAAATGGGCCTTCTTCAAAGGTCTACACTTGTGCTGGGGGCAGGAAAAATGGGGCCTCACTGACACCCCTCCCCCATAGGCCTATCCCTTGCCAAGCCTTGCAAACAAATCCACAAGTGTTCTAGCCTATACACATATCAAAGTTAGCCACTCACAGCAAAAGGATAGTCTGGAGAACAAACCAGCTCTGTCCCATTTCAGAAAAAGCTTTCTGCTGGCTTTTTCTCCAAGACACAAGTTGAGAAGAAACCCTGCAAGACACCTTGGAGAATTAAAGTCTAAACATGTTCTGCCACAGGTTTTCTGTCAGATGCATGATGAAAATGGTGGGAATTTTTGGCTAATGAATCAAATGTTTCCCCTAAAAGAACCGTTTCCTCTTTAAAATTGAGGCTACCAGCCTGGACACTGCTAAAGCAGTGGGTTCCATTTCAGAGCAAGTAGATTTTGAAGCCCAACGAAACCAGTTCACCAGGGACAGCCATGAGATACGGATGCCCCACAGGCACCAAGTCGCTTCTCACCCCACCTTCCACTCCCCAGAATAAAACTACTGTCTGATTTCAGTCTAAGGAATAAAATATCATACAAGGAAGAGAAAGCCAAATGGTGCCTAAGGCAGACAAGCCAAATGGCACACTCACCCACTCCAAACACTTTTAAGTATTAACCACTTAAGTAATTTGATAGTTGCCTTTAATGGTACTCTGCGCTACTTCCCCCTTCTTAATAGTAGATGCTGCCCTGATTCTGTCAGGTTACTTTAGTTGCCAGAACAACATTTACAAGAAAAGCCTTCTGGAACTAAGTGGTAATTCACAGGAGGCCAGTAGCTTACCATTGCCTTCCCTGCGTCTATGACCGGCAGGCAAAACCAAACATTGGCTAAGGAGCCCAAGGCAGATCTATGTGGCAACTGAATGCAGTTCATGGTGTTTGTGAAACTGTACATTGCGTTTCACTTAGAACACCAAGAATTTGCTCACTGTAAACTTTGACCACTTTGGAGCTGAAGCACAAATCAATAAATAATTTGAAGTTAAAGAAAATGCTAAAAAGGAAGATTTTATCTTCTAAAAACGTAACCAAATTCCTTTGCTTAAAAAAATGAAGCAACCCCTCCCCCACGACAAAACTCACCACACACTCCCAGCACTATATAAATTAACCCATGTTCTTACAGGTTTTACCCATAAAGCTTATAAAAAAGGAAGGGGATGAATAAATTGGATGTAAAATCAAATCTCGTTGCTATAAAGAACTCAAGACACAAGTGGAGGCCCAGTGGTTGGGGAGACACAGCAGAGACCGGCGATCAATGGCTGTTGTCAGAGCGATTCAGGGAGCTGGCAGTGGATGGGGCAGGGTGTGGGGACAGCGAGAGAGAGAGAGAGAGAGAGGGAGGGAGGGAGGGAGGGAGGGGTATAAAAACAAAAAAGAAAGACAGACAGATTAGATTTCTGAAGGACTGAAAGAAAAGCATCAATTTAAAAATACTAAAGGTAACATATCTCTTCTTTGAGCAATGATGCTTATAAAGAAATGGTACACTGGAAATGATTCCACGCTTTGAAGCTGGATTAATGCTATACTGCATTAATATCAGTGTGAATCAGTGTGAATTACAGAATGTATGACAGAGCAGGAAGGAGATTCAAAAACTAAACAATAAGGGCTAGAACCAACACCACTAAAACAAGAGACATGAGCTTCTGGTGCAATTAAACATAGACTATGCGTGAATTGATGTGTTTTGGAAGGGGGTTTCCATGGGCTCCTACATTTTAACTGTCTTTGAGAAGGAAGACCAATTCAGTAAACCAGTTCCTGTGCTCCTAGGTGGAGAAGCCATCTAGGTCAGTCTTCCCAAACCTGGTGACCTTCAGAGGCATTTGGACCACAACTCCCAGAATTCCCATCCAGCAAGGCCATAGACTAGGAATTCTGGGTGTTACAGTCCAAATGTGTCTAGAAGGCACAAGGTTGAGGAAGGCTGATCTAGACAATCTGTCTTCTGCTATAGACATGTCTTTACAACAGGGTGCTGTGGTTAGATGCCCAATTATTATTTATTTCTGTGAGCCATCCCGAAGCTATATAGCAAGGGGATGGCATACAAAAATTAATTAATTAATTATCAGACTGGATCCAAAATGAGCAGAAGTCTGCTCTTACAGTGGGACTTCCACTAAATTGTGGGATTGCCCCATCCTCTCTTCTCCTTGCAGTTTTCCTTGAGTGTTCCCCAATCCTCCAGAAAAGACTCTGTAGCGTGCAAGGGGCTGCAGAATGGAGGAAATCCCTTCTGCCAGAAGGAGTGAACTGCTGGTGGAACAGCACACTGGAGTATGACCTTTGGTGTGGTTATGCCACTCCTAAGAACAATTCCCAAAGAGAGGTTCTAGAGAGAAAGAGGGAGAAACATGAATGTGCAGCCAGGCACCAGAGAATGCTAAATCCTTCTGCTGATATTCTGATTCACTGCTGCTTTCCTCTTTGAAACTGACCCAGGCAGGCAAGAAAGGTGCCTGCTTTGGGCAAGAGAGAACAGCTTCAGGGACAGGTTGTAGAGGAAGGGTTAAACAACACCTAATCCCTGCTCCCTCTGTCACTTGACAAACTTGGGGTTGAAAATTTGTATCTGTCAATGTAATGTGCAGTTCCAGCCTGAAAACTGCATGGGGCTTCCAGAATTCCTAATACCCTCCCCAACACCAGGAACTACCTTCTAGTTTCAAGATCTGTGCCTCTCATTCTTCTCCCCTGGGTGTCTAGAATGATATAAATGAGGCATATTCTACAGATGTAATCCAAATACTTCCTACATGGGCTCAATCTACTTCCCTACATGTTCATGATTTTAGAATAGGGAAGCTGCTCCTGGTAGGATTCTCTTAGAAGCACACTCTCAGCATTTCTGCTATTATTACTTCTGCCATGTAAATGGAAACATGCACAGGAAAATAAGGGTGGCCTGCACTCAAGGAGCTCAAAAGGATTATCACGAAAGGCAACAGAGTGAGAGCACATTAACAAAGCTTGGGTAAGAGCAATGGCAGTTCAGGAACAAGCAGTTGTCAAAAGCTGTGTAGGAAAGATGGCCTCTGAGGATTTTTTTTTTTAAAGGTAGTGCGCCAGAGAGGTAGGCGAGGGAGGGAGCACCAGATATCAAGGCCAGGAAGAGTCTGGGCAGAGGCATTTCATTTAGAAGAGCAGGGGATGTAGAGTTGGAGGAATAAAGCACATATGGAGACAGAATGACCAGTTGAATCCCACTTGTCCCAACGGCCATCTCAATTGACTGATGAGGTTCAGGTCAGGATACCAAGTGTTATTGTAACGGGCAGGGGCGGGGAGCTCTAGATTCCCTTCTGGATAGCACAACATTGTGGCTGGACAAGAAATTAGGCTTCATGTGTAACGAAATTTACTCCACCTTTGTTAGGAAGGTTGCCAGTTGCAAGGGCAGCTTTCAGATTCCCAGAAACCTCCAAAAAAGAATCCTCTGACATGAAGGGCTGGTTGTATGCCTCAATTTCACAGGAAAGCAACAAAAGCTCTGAATGTGGTACTAAGCACAGAATTTAGCTTCCCGAGAATATCTCAGCTCTTATTTATCTGTTCGTTAAAGACTTTAGCCATTACAATGTGAAGATATGCTTGACAGTGCCCAGTGAAGCCTCAAGAAAGAGGAAAAATGGCTCGATAATGATTTCATTAATTTAAAGGAGCGAAAACTCAGTGCCCTGCCTGGCTCTTCACCTTTCCTTCCATCCAGAATGAATTATCCAAAATTATACCAATCGGGTCATTTTGAATAATTTACTCAAGCTTCAGAAATGAATTTTTCTAATGAAGAATTTTGATTTCCCGGATGCCAAATTTCCATCTAGTGTGATGTACTCAAAGCCAGGCTAATTAGCCTCCCGTAGGGAAAAGAGATTCTATGGAAATCAAATGCTTGTCAGGAAGGTGGCTCAGTGACCCTTACGGGTTCCCAAGCCGGTGTGCACCAAGTGCACCCACTCACACAAAACGAAAGCATCCTTTCCCCCCATATCATACCTGGTCCTTCTCCTCTGTGAAATTGGGTCTCCAGGCTCCCCATTCATCAGATGGTGGGCAGCTGAGTGCGGGGGGCAGAGGCGCAGGTTCCTCAGCAGCTCCTGCTCATTGAGGAAAGGCTTGAGGCAGCCCCGCACTGGGGAGTTCCCCACACTGCTAGAGCGAGTCAGCGAGCGAGACTGGTTGAAAGGCCACGGGGGTTCAACTTCTTCCTTCAGGACTGCAAGTCGGGGTAAAGAAGGAAAATAATGCATTTTTAAAAGATGCTGAAGATCATCCCCCAGCTCCTAGACCAGCTTTCTCCTATCTAGTGCCCTCAAGAGAGTGAACTCTCATTCTCATCCCTTCTGGCCAGAATGGCCCACTTCCAGAGGGCACCAGGTTGGGGAATACCACTGTAGAGAAAGGGTATTCATTTCTGTTTGGATACGGCTACTCTGGGTCCTTTGAAATACACAGAACCATCACTACCATCTTTGTCTTCCAATGTACTTGCTGCCAGGCCAAGCTCGGAACAGGTGGGAAGCTCGAAACAGCTGTATCCTTGATTCCCAGCAGTTCAACATTTGAAACTTGTTCCCCTGATATGTTCCCCTGATATCCCTGCTTGGGAGCAGTTTAGAACTAGCATATTCTAAACGTGATGGCAAAAACTGGGAGCCTCTAGCTTATTTATTAAAAGCAAACTTTTTGCTGATTCAGATTCTTAAAATATGGAAGGACGGCTGAGCCAAGGAATGGATTTAGATTCATTTTGACTGAAGACCATCTCAATGTTCAGATTAGCTCTTCTCATACAGTTCAGCCTCTCTTAAAACCAAGCAGCTCCCTTACCCTAAGTAGACCCACATGACCTATGTGGACTGAGTATCTCAGAACCAGGAAGACATCTTGTGTCTCTTTCTCGGCCTCATGTCATCAGCCAGCTCAGCCAAACCAAGCCAAGGAGAATGGAAGTTCAAGTGGGACCTTCCATCTCTCCCCCAACCCCAGCATGAATACAGTTGCATTTCCCAACTT
Source organism: Varanus komodoensis (assembly GCF_004798865.1). Classification (NCBI taxonomy): domain Eukaryota; kingdom Metazoa; phylum Chordata; class Lepidosauria; order Squamata; family Varanidae; genus Varanus; species Varanus komodoensis. The sequence continues at coordinate 442,076 of NW_025335368.1, read as the reverse complement.
TGTAAAAACAACTCCCTGCCATTGATTAGCCTGAGTCTAAAAGCGAATTGCTCAGGCCCATTTCCCAAACTAGTACTGGTAAGAAGCATCACTCATAACATTCTTACATTCTCGGTCTGATAAGGAATATGGTTTTATCTCCCCCTCATGACGCTTTGGAGGCAGCTTTCTCACTGGTGCTGTGGGGAAAGAAAAAGCAAGATGATTAAGCTTTTGAAAGAAAGGGAAAAAAATCAACACCACTTTCTGAAATTGGCATTTTAAGAGCTTAGATATTGAGGACAACCAAAGATCAAGCTGTGAAGAATGACAGTTCTAAATTGTGCAGATAATCAAGAGAACAAAATCAAAGGCTGGTTATTTAGCGAAGCAGAGCATGGTTGACCTGAATAGTTGCCAAGACAAGCAGTAGGAACAATCCCATAATTATTGAAATATTTCAGTGAGCATAACCTCAGCTATACAATTTATTCAGCAAATTTCAAGAGAACAGGAAAACTGTCATTTGACAAAACTCCCCCACTGATCATCTACATTTAGTTATCATAACTGTCAACCAATTTCAAGATATCTGGCAGAAGTTAAATCATATCCAGCGAGATGAGATATATTTATGCTATGATAAATTCACCATGAAGTTATTAAATGCAAAAAAAAAGTAAGCTCATGGGTGGGATGATTTTTAGTATGTTAGCTTATAACTCAGAAGAGCAGTGTGTAGGAGAACTGGTCAAATTATTAACAGCAATTGTCCTTTTTTACTTAAAAAAGAAACTGTAGGTGTTGTCAGGCTCCTTTCTTCAAACTTCCCTTTTCTTTCCTTCTTCTGTTCTGCTTAGTGCAGAAGGGAAATAGGAGGTGCCTCCTAACCTAATTCAGAGCAAAGGGTTTCTCTCAACTTGTTTGCTATAGGATGGAGCAGAATACACTCCAGTGTTCTTGATCTCTGCCTGGTAACAGGCAAAAGTACAGTTAATAGACTGTACCCAATGTTAGTCTTAATTAGGATAGATACTTTGAGATGAATGGGACTTAATTAAGTTGGACGATAATTGGATACAACCCTGTTACTTGTGAGAGAACTCCTGCCTGGGAATGCTATGTGCAGCCAGAAAGCTTGTCAGTCTAACCATGATCACGCAAGCTTCAACAGGAGGTAGCCACTTGTCACTGTGCGTGACAGCTGTCAAAAAGGGGGGAGCCCCAAGCCGTGATTATATGGAAAGGAACCAGAACTAAATTGCCAAAATAGCAATGTTGGTGTGACTACAATGAAAAGCTATGTGAGGTTCTGGTGGTTGCACCTTAGAAAGGATATTGTAGGCCTGGAAAAGTGCAAGAAAAGGCAACAAAGATGACGGAGGGCTACAGCAAGCCCCTAGAAAGAAAAACTCACAATATGTATTGGTTTAGTTTTAAAATAAGCAACCCCCCCCCCATATAATATTGTGAGGTGCATAGTAAATGGACAGAGAGAAGTGTTTCTGCTTCCACCATTCTAGAATCTGGGCTTGTTCAATAAAGCTGGATAGTGGGAAATTTAGGATTCACTGTCACAGTTCTACTATAGTTCTACTTGCTACCACAAGATATGGTGATGGCCACTAACTTAACGCTTTAAAAATTGGTAAATCCAATATATGGAGCGTAAGAGTATCATTGGCTACTAGTCATAATGTCTATATGTTACCTCCACCATGTTTCTGAGCACCAGTTTGTGATCAACCACAGGTGAAGATTCTTGCCTTCATTTCCTGTTTGCGGGCTTCCCATAGACATCTACCTGGCCACTGTGGGAAGCAAGATGCTGGACTGAAAAGGGATTTTGTCTGATCCAACAGAGCTCTTCTTATGTTCATACTTGCCTTTCTTTAAAACACAGACACACACACTCTTAACAAAAATACTATGTGACTTCTTGACCAAGGTGGCATGATCAGGGAGGGAAAATAAGCCAGGGTGGCATGTTTTCCCACCCCATGTGCCAGCAGTGAGCTGCTGAATTAGCACAATTGCCCTCAATAGGCACTGGCTCAGAATCCATCAAGGGCAGGTGTCTGGGGTGATTTACTAGCCACCCTGAAACTCCAGAAAAAGCCATGGGTTTCAGGGTAGATTCTAAATCAGTCCACCCACCCTTGGCAGGCTTGGCTGTCAGGACAACCAGTGTCCAGTGAGAATAATTATGCTGATTAGGCAGCTCACAGCTGGTACATGCATGTTGGGAAAATAAGCTACCAGGGCTTATTTTCCTTCTGTGAGTGTGAAGATCTGCTAAATGAAACTTACCCAATGAAGCCTTCCACTGCTTGAAATGGGGAATGGTCAGGAATTCTAGGAGTTGTCATGGAAAATACCTGGAGGGTCCCAGGTTGGGAAAGGCTGGTTCACTAAAAGCTCACACATCAGAAACATCTAGAAAAGCAGGCAAGCCTCTACATTTGTGTATTCCAGCCCCAACAAGCATCTCATATTCCTTTTATAGACAGGCTGGACAGCTGAAAAGGTAATGTGTAGTCCATCCCACCACTCAAGATCCATACCCCAAAGGCAGAAAAACAAATCTGGGGTCCTCCAGATATTTTATACCACAACTCCCATAAGCCCTGATCAACACGGCCAATGGTAATAGTACTTGTAGTCCAAACCATTATAGGGACACCTGGTTGACTTTGCCTATGCTGGAGCATACTATGCAGAATCACACAACGCCAAGGGATACAACCAGGCAAGGGACATTTATGACCTGACTCACCATGCTGGTGGCTGAAAAAGCCCTGGAAAATCACAAAGTTGTTCACCTGAAAGAAAAAGAAGCAATGCATAAAACCAACAGAACACAAAGAAAGCCATCCTATTCCATATTTTTGCACTCCCTGCAAGTGAGAAAACAGCATGTTACTTTTTTCACAATCTGCAGATTTGCTTCAGCTTTTCACTGGGCAGAATCACACTTTTTAAGGTAGGGGTGAGAAGCAGGCGGCCTCCCAAATGCTGTCACACTGTGCCTTTCATCAGTTAACACTGCCAATGGTCACAAAACAGTGGGAACTGCAGGCCAACCATGCCATGAGGGCCCCTTGTTCTTCATCTGTGTTAGGGGACCAACTACAGCTCAATGGAAGGGCATGTGCTCTTGCTCCATTCTTTGCATTTAGTCCCGAGATCTCGGGAAAGAAAATCTCTCAACAAGAAAGGACACCGCTGCAATACAGACCGGGAACAACGCAGCTCTTTTAGTTTCTGAAATGGAAATTAACACGTAAAACACATACCTTTCCTGTCCTCTTCAAATATTTTAGTCAGGTCCTTTCAACATACTCTGTCAACCCAAGTTCCTATGACAATCCATTTTATGGTGCCATGTATAGCAGCAACAGGTGACTGGCAATATTGTTCTGATTAATTGTCTAAAATGGGTAAGTTATCAATAAGAAATATTGCTGTGTTAAGTAACGATTGCTGGTATTTTGTTTTGCTATTGCAAAACTTAAGTTTTCATTTTGTAAAGTATTTTGTGATCTATCTTATAACATGATATTTTCTCATGTATTGCAAGCTGCTTTTAATGTAAATGTATTATGGGCAAGGAGCATAAAAATAAAGTGATGGCAATTTCTTTTCCTGTTTAGAGTGCCTCTATTTATTTTTCCATCCCTCTCTCCATGAAATAATACTGACTTCTTATGCAAACTTTATACTCTCCACTGTGACGTACACATTCTGCAATCAAAGATGTGATAATGAGAAATGCCCTGGTTCTAACAAGTGTCCAATGTTTTATCTCCCAAAATCTCAGTGCATTTTAAGCACAAGCTCTTCCTCAAGGCATGAAGGCTAGAAAATGCCTGCTGTGTGCCATCTTAGAAAGATAGGGAACCCTGAAGCTTTCTAAATGCCCCTCCTAAGATGGTCTGCCAAGCTTATTAGAACTTGCTGCCAGCTATGTGTATGAATCACTGACCACTCAGAGTCAGTCTGCACAAAATGCCCTAACATCGCATCTGCTCAGAAACTCTTACACAGCTAGAGACCCAGTGAACAGTCACAGCACAAGAAACTCTTCTGCTGCCAAAGTTTGGCCCTGGTTTGGCCCTGTAAACTGCCCAGATGGGAGACCATCACTCAAGTTGCAGCACCTTGGAGGAAGGGTGGGAGACAGCAAGGAGACTATTCTGACTCCCAACACTCCCGGCAGAGCACCCATTAAAGCCCCTGCCGCAGCTATTTCCACCATTTGCAGGGTCACTCACCTCTCACTACATTTACTCCAGTGTCTCCATGGCTGAAAAAAACCAGCACACTTGCATGCAGATTAGCTTGATTAGTTTTTCTCCCCCTTGGGAAGCAGAGATTCAACTTTACCTCAGCTGCCTTAAGTGACAAAGCTGCAGTATGAAGAGAAGTCCTGCTTCATCATCATGAGAATGTCTCACCTGCGGGATGGTGTCACTGAGGCCATAGTGTTTCCGGAGGAAGCACAGGAGTTTCTCTGAGGGACGGTCCACTGCCAGCTGGTGGGGCTCTACTCGCTCTCTCTGAGAAGAAAGGCAGTCGAAGATGTAAACTGAGGACTACAACCTGTCACTCAGAGGCTGAAACTTAAAGAGCTGCCTCTAAATCATCAGTGGCAGGGCCAGGGACGAGGGAAAAGAACTTGGACTGCAGGAGGAAAGGGGTACGGTGCAGAACCCTGACAACAGGTTCTTAGCTTGTGGGGATGTGCCCTCCTCAATCATTAAAGATGCCCTTGCTAGTGAGGGAGGGTATTGTGCAGCAACTGGCTGAAAGAAGATACCAAGCACAGAGACAACACTTCTAATGAGGCCACTTCCCTGGCTCTTTCTCCCTTAACTAGCAAAGGTCTTTGTCTACTAAAAGGTTTATACTGTCTTTCCAACCCCACACCTGCCAAAGGGGACCATTATAACACATGCAAGAAATCCACAAAACAGGAAAAGCAAACAGCGGCAGTTTTCCCACCATTGTGGAGGCTCAATCCCTGTGAACTAGTCAGGCCGTGAAGCAACCCACTGAGTCAGTGCTGACCACCAGAGCCCCTGCAGTTCAAGGGCTCCCGCCAACCCCATCCATAGCAGCCACGCTAAGTGAATGAATCTGCAGCGCTCTCTGCGTGGTTTCACACAGCCTGAGCATTCCAGATGTATTCAGAACAGCTCTGGGAACTGGCACAACAGCCAAATGAGACCAACTCCTCTGGAGAGACTCCCTGGAGAGGCTTTCTTTTATTCCTACTGTCAGGAAAGAAATCTCCCCACTGAGCCAATTCATTAACTGAGGGACTTTGTCTTTCCCATGCAGGGAGTGGCATGGTTTAAACAAGTCAAGCTGCTCCTGGCTTTTACACTCCAGGAAAAGAGAAAGAAAAGAACAGAGAGCAGCACCTGCAACATGTAATGGAAGAGCTCCTTGCCGTAACCATGCCTCTGGAGGGACTCATGAATGTAGAAATCCAGGACACAGAGAGGTTCCACTTCATTGTGTGCTCCATGGCGATCCTGAAAGAAAAGTGGAAGACTGAGCAAGCAGAGACTCGAAGTTGCAGGCCAACCTCTGCTTCCAAAAACAGGAGTTTGAACACTTGCCACCAGATGCTGCTCTCAAGAAATATCACCTGCCTGCCCACAATCCCTCCCTCCCAATGAGAGATACAAATTTACCCAAGGCACATAAGACCATCAAAAACAAAAACGGCTCCTCTGCCTCAGTAGTGCAGCCTGTGTTAAAAAGTATGCCTTCCTTCTACCTTTCATTTCAACATACATTTCAACCACCTTCACGTTTATCATGCACAGACAATTGCTTCTATCAGCATTTCCCTACCACTCAGGTCTCCCCCAGAGTGTCCTGATCTGGATGATCACAGAAATCTATTTCTTAAATCTGAGTTGTTTAAGAGTGTGTGGGAATGAGCAAGTGTGCTGGCTCTTACTGTCGTTGTCTCTGTGATGCAAAAACCCAGGACTCTTGGTTGATGAGAAAGAAACTATCTAGAGTTTTAACTTAACAACAAGCTATGGGTTAAAGCCCTGGCTTGTTTCTCCAACACCACCACCACCACCAAGTTCAAATGTCACCAAAACCACCTTGGAACAGGGCATTCCTGGGTTGTTTAGCAAAGTGGAAATGAATGAGGGCTCAAGAAGGCAGCACACTTGCTTGTTCTAATATGGTCACAACCATCCAGGGTTGCAACAGTTCACAAGTAGTTGTGATGTGTGAACCAGGCCAGTCTCTTGAGCATATTGAGTGCTCATCTCTGGAAAATGATTGACAAGGCCAGCCTTTCCCAGCATAGGCTGGTAAGAGTCCCAACAGATGCAATTAAAAACAAGACGATGATGTTCTGCCTTAAAAGTCTGAGGCAGTGCAGAATTTAACCATTTAGATTTTAAATCAGCCATGGATAGGCACAGATGTCATGCTCAGAAGTCAAAGGTACAAGGATGGATGCAAGAAAGAAGCAGTTAATGGTTAGAACACCCATCCTGCCAACTGGCCCTGAAGCAATGAAGAAACACCTCTCTGCTTCCAGCCCTATTAGAGCACAACCAATAACTGCAGCCCATTATAAATCTGATCCAAGCCGTTTAAGAATAGCTACACTAACAGCAGCAAGCAAACATTGACAGCATAACACACCATGCTACCTATGCTTCTCTCTTTCTACAATCTCCCATTTCAAGGAAACATCCGAGATTTGGACTAGTTTTGTGTTTGGATCTAAAGAAGTGCTTTGCATGCTCTTTGCTGACCCTGCAAAACCCAGCCTACTCACAATGGTTCAGTTTGACAATTTCCTCCTCATTATATAGGGACACATGATTTTTAGCTTTAGAGCTGGTTTGGATGTAACAGGAAACCATGGTTTTCTGCCACATGAGCAAATTCCGGCAAGCCTTGGCTCTCCCACCCTCTCTTCACCTCTTTGACACACAAGAAGAAGAGGTTGAAAGCATCGACTGTCCATTTTAAACTAAACACAGTCCTCTGTTATGCCCAAACTATTGGGGAAGAGCAATTAGTTCAAAATCAAAAGCAGATGATTTTGATCTCTTCCTCTTGCATACGAAGGAGTAAGCAAGGAGACAATCCAGCAGCATGTGCCCATAGAGAGAAAGCACAGTTCCCTGCTACATCTGAACTGAATCTTGCCAGATAACACCCAGGACTGCTCTCTCTCACACCAGGATTCCTCAGGCTTCCTTAGTTCACACGTTTGTGCATGTGTTGGGGGCGGAGGGGGATGTTTGCTTTGTCCTTACTGTCTCCCCTTCCCTGCCACCACCCAACTCTTCTCTCCCAGGCAGTGAGAAGTGGCAGAATGCAATACTGTATTTCTCTTGCTAGAGGTTCAATATTTTGGGCAACTGTCGCATTGTCCTATGGCAAACGGAAAGTACAAGTACAGTTTTGGAAACTGCACTGATTCTTAAGGTTCCACCTCTATGTATGCTGCTAGTCTACAACTCTTATCATCCCCAAGATAGCTAGAGTCCAACATCTGGAGGGCCATGGGTCTCTAGCAGAAGAATGTCCTTAATCAAGTGTGGAAACCAAGCTTCCTGTTGAACCAGAGGTAAGAGCTCTGCATGTAAAAACATTTCTCCAGTGTAACTTACCAGTACAAAGAGTTTCTTGTAACCAACTTTAAGGAAGCCAATTATAATTCCCTTCCCAGTCCTGAGAGAAAAGAAGGAAAAGAAAGGAATAAAACATTACTAAACTATGTTCCCTGCAGCAAGCATAGTCTAGAAATGCCTGGAACTCAGCCAGCCTTCCTCTGCATGGTACTCTTCAGATGCTTGCATCAGCCCAGCCAGGACACTCAATGAGCAGGAATACTGGAAAATGTAGTCCAAAGCATTTGGTGTGCTCGAAGTTGGGGAATGTGGGCTAGGAAATTTTCAGCAAAGCACCTGCTTATTTACAGACCTGAAAGACTGTCAGAATCTGCTATGTGGAATTAAGAGGAGGAACCAAAAACTGCCAGGGCTGTTGTACCATGATCATGTCAGATGGGCTAAATATATGATATGAATCCCTGTAAGTTATTCTTTTACGGAAAACTGTAACAACCCCTAGTGCTCAGTGGCTGATGGGGACACTGTAAAATAAAGTACGACAACCCCTTTCTGAGCACAATGCAGTTTGCTCCTGCCTGGGTTGGGACCTGACATATACATGATGCATTTGTCTTCCTACTGCCGACATTCTTCAACAACTGAAGGAAAACTGAAACAGAAATGAGAGTGATTATCTCCTGTTTCACTTAAGAACATAAGAAGAGCTGGTCTCACCACGGGTGCCACCAAGGGTTCATCTCTGGCACAAGCTTGAAATGAATGCACCAGCACCCTCCTGCCCAAGTCTGTGCCCACAGACTCACTTCCCTCCTTTAGCAAGTAGAATGTTCAATGTATCATTATGATAGAGGTGTACAGAATTATGTATAGTATACAGGAAATGGGCAGAGAGACCCTTTCTTCCCTCTTTGATAATACTAAAATTCAGGGTCATCCCATGAAGCTGACTAGTGATAAAAAGAAATACTTCTTCATATATTGCTAAACTATGGAATCCACAATAGATTGGGATGAACAGAGCATTAAATTAGATGGATCCCTTCCTTGATCCAGCAAGGCTCTTCTTAGGCTGTTCCAAATCAAAGATTTCTCAACTTGAGAAAGAGAGTGAGTGAAGTTGAAGGTGCTACAATGACCTCAGCAAAAGAAAATTAAACTATTGATAGAAGTATCAATTCCTTAGTACATATGCTAAACACAATGTGCTCCTTCAGGTTTGGTCATTTTTGGATAAATAACAACAAACCTAATAAAGAAGTATAATCTATAGTCTTTACAAGTATCTCCGTAAAATAATTTCCACACACAACTTGGAATATGCTTGAATATAACATTTAAACTATATTGGACAGTTAATTTAATGTCCTTATAAGCAAATATTTCAGTTGAAAAATTGTGTAGTTATTGGGAAAAGTTTTGATATATTTAAGTTGGATATAAAATTGACATGGATCATATTTTTAGTTTGATTAATAAATATTTTTGTGTGTACTTATTTTGGGAAACATTTGTTGCAGAGTAAGAATGAGTCAATCAAGTGTGCTAAATATGATAACATTATTTAGAGCATTAGAAAAATTTCCAGTTCTTTTTCCCAGAATGCCCATCTCACTGTAAACTGCATGCAGGGACTATTCACTTGAGGCTAGAGGATGATCAGCTGCAGCAAGAGAAGTCAAAAGTCATGTCCACATACCTTTCCTGACTGCCCCACTCAATTTCTCCTGTAAAAGGGGAAGGATAAACTAAGAAGGCAGCAAATGCTTTCTGTTGCCAGTACCTCAGCTTCTGTATCATTTAACAAACCAACTTCAAAGCTAGGTTTCAAACTCTGGTTTGTCTGGAGACTCCCAAACCAGAAGTCTGGCTTCTGACAGCAACACAAAGCTTTTGCTTCCATCTTGGCTGCTGGTTATTTTAGGCAGTCTCTTTGGCAGAGAAGCCAATTGGAGGAGCACCAATTGATGCACCAATTAGACACCAGAAGTCTTAGCAATAAACAAGGCAAGGCTTTTTAATGAGCTCTTTAAAAAAAGATTTTGCATATGTCACCAAGTACCCTGCAAAGTATTTCTATGGTAACTGTCCCAGGGGTACTGGCCCTCAGCCCCACAGGCCAAAACTGGCCCACACGGGATCACGATCGGGCCCTCTGAGTGAGCCTCATTCCCCAAGCCCCATTCTATTCCCAACCAGTGATTATTTGGTGGGCTTCTGACTCTTCTGTGACCTTCCTCCATTCTAAAAGGTGGAAAGGCATCTTCCGAGGCTTCGTTACTTGTAGCAAGGGCTTTAAGCTAAAATATGCTGCCTTTTTTTATTCCTGCCTGCTACTGCAATGCAGCCCCTCAGATTGAAAGTTCAGCACCCCTGATCTAAATCTCCTTCTGCATGTGATACAAAGCCACAGAACCTTCCCCTGCTGCATTCCAAAATATTTCCACAGAAATGGCTTGGGCTGCAATCCTATATACATGTGTAAATGTCCCTGGAAGTAAGTCCCACTGAACTCAATAGGACCTACATCTGAGTAGTCGTGCATATGAATGCATTGCTAGAAAATCAGCTCCTCCTGCAGACCCACTCACATTTTTGCTTCGCTGTCCTTCAGGATGTACAGAACATGACGGTTGGTTTGCATCCGAGAGGCGCTGGTGATTGGAGTTGGCAGATTCTGGGCCTGAAACCAAAAAGATTCAAGTTTCATCAACTCAACTGGAAAGGCAGATGGGCAAATTGATTTCTGAACTGGAGCTTAGAGAGAAAAGTTCCTCTTATTTCCTTTCCCCCCTTTAGGAAAAATTGTCACTGCATAACTGGGTATCTCCCAGGATTGCAAAACTCATGACTCACAAAACCAAAAAAAGAGTCCCTAATTTATGGCTCTGGTTTACACTAACAATCTGGCACTGGTATACACAGAAGAGTGGTCACACATCTGATAAGTGGTCACACATCAGCTTGGTGGGACTCATATTTTGCGATCCTCATTGATCATTTCTGGAATCCCAGAGTGGCCTCATTTCATTCCTTGCTTATAGTTTTCAGTTATCCCAAGCTACTGCTAAAGGTCATGGGATGAAAAGCCCTGTGTATCACTGTGGCTGTTACTTAATGTTTATTTTGTGAGAGGTTCTGTGAGGTTACACTGTATCTGAGAACGCTTGAGGTCTTATTTTCCTACTGCCAAGACCTACTGGCAGTTGCTAGGTGATGATCTGAAGCAGGACAGTGACACAATCGCTTTCAGTAATGTTAAATGGGCCGTCCCCTCCGCCTCATGCGAATTCAGTTTTCATTGGTTGGGGATCCTAACTCAGTGGAAAAGAGAGGTAGGGAGATGACTGTTGACAGTCAGGGAGTTGGTTAGAAGTCAAGGAGGGAGGGAGGCCTGCTGGTTGGTGCGGGGTGTTTAAAAAGATCAGGAGAAAGCTGAGGGGAAATGAATAGGCCCAGATGGTAAGCTAATCCTTCTCTAACCATACCTGGCTGGTAAAGATCAGGCACAGGATGCCGGTGGCTGAGTTAAGCCAGAAGGCTGCCCTAAGATCTTGCCAGAAGGTTATAAAAGCAGCCAATTAAAAACAACATCAGATAAACTGTTCAACTTGTCTGAAGCAGAAAAGGAGGAACTTTGGTGTCAAAGGAAATCTGGACCTGTGTCGTGGCTGTATTTGGCTGGAGTGTAGCTCTAAGGAGTGAGATCAAAGAAGTAATTAAGAGGCTTGTAGCAGCAACAGTGTCTCTTCAGTCCTTAAGAACTGTCACAGGGCAGTCTTCTGAAAACCCCAACAGAGATATTAGTGATTCTAGTATTGGAGTCCCTGATACTTATATAAAAAATTACCTTAAATAAATTAACAATACTTCATCTTGCTCAAGTGTTGGTGCCCATCTCACCCCTAAGCCTTATACCAAGAAACTAGGAGGCTTTCTAGTATTCTAAGAGAACTGGTGGCGGCAGAAAGGGGCAGCTTGTGGAACTCAGCTGTAGTAGCAGATAATTCCTTAGGCTCTGAAAAATATAAACATTTTCCATAAATAAGGAATGGCATAGGTGGGACCACCCAGTGAAGGAGTAGTTTCCACACAGGTGAGAGCAGTGCTAGGGCAGAGAAACTCCCTGTATGCAAGGTATTTGTATCCTATGCTTTATCAAGAAGACTGAAATGGAGAGGACTCATTACTACCCTTATTTTACCCTTGCCGAACCAGGAAGGAACAGGCATTCACGGACTCAGCTGTGACAAGAACGCAGGCTTTCCGGGTGCAACTCCAATGCATTAGCCATGCTGGATGCATAGATTTGAAACGCTGCTCCTTGTGCTGCTTAAATTCCCACAAGTCTGACTAGGATGTGGCAACATGGCTTCAGGTGTTAACTTCAGATCTAACGTAACAGCACCCAGCCTAATGTTCCCCAGATGTGCTGAACCACAATCCCCATCATTCTCACCCACCATAACTATGCTGGCTGGGGACAATGGGAGTTGCAGACCAACAGACTTGGAAGCCACAAACCCAGGGAAAGCTGACTGAATACATTTCTGCCTCCTCTCATTTCCCCAGAAAATAGAACTTATTCCTTGGCTTTTTAAAAGCTCCAAACCTTGCTTACCTTAGCGGAGGCTTTGCCCATTTCATCTATAATCGCCATGAGCTGCTGCTGCAGATCCACCCTGGTGATAAAAGAGAACCAACTGGGTCTCATCACCACAGAAAACTGCAATAGAAAGTTATCTGATTCCACAAGAGCAGAATATTTTGACACATCAGAGACTCAACTGGATGCAAAAAGCATGATGTAAATGCCAATTTCCTGCACCTGTACTGTGAATTAAACGTTTATTTTAAAATGGAACTCAGTCCCAGGTAACTGTGCACAGATCTGCAGCCTTGGCACACTCTGCACTCAGGGATACAGCTCCAACCACCAGATTACTCTCTTCTCCCAGAAGCGCGTGAGGCCTGGGAGGGGTCAGCCCATTGCTAGATGGTAGAACACACACTCTGCATGGCAGCCTTCCCCAGCCTCACGCCACCCAGAGGTTATGGACGATAACTCCCATAACCCCTGACCATGTTGGCTGAGGCTTTAAAATACAGTCCAAAACACGTGGAAAACTGAAGGTTGCCTACCCTTACATAATACAGAAAAGCCCCACATTTAACCCTCGTCTAGTTAAATGGCTCTCAAGATGGCAGCCTAGAAAAGGGAGCCCCCACCACCTCACATGAGGCAATGAAACAGTGATGGGAGAGGTGTGTGCTTTTACTTTTCCCAAAGAATTCTTATTTTTTCTGTTTCGTATTGTTATTAATACCAGTGAATGAAGGCCAATTGCAAATTAGGAAAGCTTAGGAATTTCAAACTAGTAATTATTTTTTTCACATTATCAAATGCCTGCTATTAACCCTAGCAGCAAGCATGTAAAGGAATGCCACTGAAATAAAGGCACGTCCCACTGTGAAAGTGGCAGTGGCCAGAGGTCTGTACAGACCACCACAGAGACCTTTGCCTCGGGTCCCACAGTGGCTCACCACCTCAGCTCAGAACGAACTGGGCAAGACAGAAGCCAGGCTTCTATGCAAGCAGTGAGTTTTTGGAAGAAGGTGCAAGCCAACCACCTGCATATTTTGTCTGCTGCTGCACTGAACAAGTCTCAGGATTGCACCAGGCCATGGATTTCTGACTTCTGACATCCTCAAACAGCAGCTACAGAAGCAGAAGTTCCCTGGAAACAGACACTGGCTGGGAATGATGGGAGTTATAGTCCACCACATTTAGGGGCACCAGGCTGAAGAAGGCTGCCTTTAAAATGTGCATCTTTAGATGTCAATTGCCACTGTGCCTATAGGAGAGAAAGTGCCAGTGCTCTGTTTCTAGCACTATTCATAGGCTCTTCCACCCCATGAAAGCAGTTGCATGGATCCAGATTCAGTCATACCTGGAGAATAAGACCCATGCAAACCCAATGGGTCTACTTCTCCAAGTATGACTAAATCTGGATGCCATCCAGTATATCTTTGGTTGCAAAAATGTTCAATATTACACCAGACATAGTAAAGGTCAGCACAACATCTCCTCTATGTGAAAATACAAAAAAGAAACTTATAAAGGGTTTAAGTGGCAATACAAGAAATGGACCCTCCCTCCCCTGCCCATGGCAGGTTTCATCTATCTCTCAGTGGTCTGCCAGTCCAGCAATCAGTAGCCAATCAGATGCCTCTAGAAAGACCATGAGCTGAAAATGAAGATAACAGATCCTGCTGTTGCTGACAAGAGCAGATCTGATCCATACAAGGGTGAGAAAGCCAATTCACATATAGGATTAAGTAATCCAAGCAATGAGATCTTCCCACTGACATACCATATAGAGAGGCAACAAAATAAACATGCTTATGATATAAAGTGTTATCATAAGTTCTTCGAAAGGTAAGAAGGCATGATATATTTCCATGATATAGGAAATAAAAATGAATGGCACAGGACAAACTATTTCTTTTAATGAGGCCACCTGAGGAACTTGAGGCTACCTCAGAAGCTTACTATGGATTCATCTTAGAGAAGGTCAGTAAAGGCAGACAAGCTGCAACAAGAAGGGGGATTTGCCCACCACTATTTAGCACACCTGCAATATACAGCCATGAGGCTTCTACATCCTGTCTTTTTTTCCTTTTGTAAGGAACCCAAGGTGGCTTATATAATCCTCTTCTCCATTCTATCCTCACAACAACCCTGTGAGGTGAGTTAGACTGAAAGTCAGTGACTGGCCCAAAGTCACCCAACAAGCTCCATGTCAGAGAGGGGGCAAGAATCCAGGGCTCCTGAGTCCCAGTACAATGCTCTAACCAATACACCTCATGAAGTAACCACTATACCTCACTAGTACCAAGAATATCCAATCTAGGTCAAAATCTCTGTTAATGTGGTCATAACCTAGGGCCCAATAGCCTTAAGAAGCACACTCTATGAATGTACAAATGAGCCCTGAATCTCCTGGGGGAAGTCCAGGACAGAAATGTGGGATTCCATGCAGGAAGGGTTCTATACATATATAAAGGTTTCAAAATACAGACACAAAAGACAGTATCTGCCACAGGAGACGACACCTTCTTCTCTGCTGAGCTGCAGGGCAAAAAAAGAGAGCTTTTGCAGCTCATGTACACCATAGCAGATCACTGCCCAACACAATGCCTTAGCTATTAGCCACAGGACTAGGATGACAGCTACAGCCAATTTTAAACATACCACACCTCTAATGAAGCTGCCCTAATGCTTGGTTTGGATGCTGCAGCTGGTGAGGAATGCAGCAGCTAGGGTGACCACCCTAGGACACCCAGCTATGTTCACACAACAGCTGTGTTAAAAGAACTGCACTGACTATTAGCTATGGAGTTCATGTTCAAGGTTATGTCATTGACATACAAAGTTCCTTAACAACTTGCAACCAGGATATCTAGCAAATTGCCTTCTCCTATATATAGGCACAGCAAACCTTTATGAACTCCAGAAGGGGCTTTTTTGGTAGTTCTGCCCCCAACATAGTGCCACCATGTAATCTGTAAGGCAGCTCACACTCTTTAAGACTCTTCCACATGCAGTTCAGGTAGGAGAAAATGTGGTGTATTTCAAATGCCTCTTGAAAACACACTTGGACACCCAAGTTTCCTCCAGCTTGCAATACATCACTTGGTACCCCAGCGCTTTTCCTTGTGTTGTTTTGATTTGTTATTGCAGCTAGAACTGGTTTTAAATGGAATGTGTATTGTTGCTACAGTAGAAAATAGTTTGACTAGTGTATTGTTACCACAGTTAAAATTGTTTTATTAGTGTATTTAATACTAACTTTTTACTATTTATATGTGAAGCTTTAAGTGATGTAATTATATTAAGCAATGCATGATTACCAACAATTAAGTAAACAAGCTCAGGCTGTGCATGTGTTTAAAAAACCTTTTGCTACTTGTACTTGAGATCACTATGGTCAAGCAGAGAGCAGTATAACATGCTCTGAAGCACAAATTGCTATTTGACTGGAGACAGGTTTGACTAAATTTATTTTTTCGATTTTTCGATTTATATCCTGCCCTTTTCCTACAAAGGGCTCAAAGCAGCTTACATCATTTTCCTCCTCCATCTTATCCCCACAACAACCCTGTGAGGTAGGATGGGCTGAGAGTCTGTGACTGGCCCAAAGTCACCCAGTTGGCTCCATGGCTGAATGGGGACTCGAACCCAGATCTCCTGAGTCCCAGTCCCATGCTCTTAACCACTACACCACAACAATCCTATGCAGGTATAGAGGGAAAAAAGACAATTCCCTTTATGACCCAACCAAAACAGCTTAATGAAGCATGTTGGGAATTGTCAGCCTTTTTTTCTGTCTATTCTTGCACAGGCTTATACCCTTATTGTAATAAAAACGGGCTATGAAATAAACATCTTCAGAACACCCTACAAGGTAAGCCCAGTAAAAAGACGATACAAGATTATTTTAAAAAATAGGGTTTAACACAGGATTGTTTTTGGTCTGTCTAAATGTCAAGCAATTGTTTTAATGATTATAAATAAGTGCAGATTCTAATGCACACATCTGTTATTTCTCAGTGATCTTTTATTTATTCTTTTTGTCATGCGTGAACTCAAGGTTGTACACACTGAGCAGTTTACAACAACCCAGTAAAACACAATATCCTCACAGTAACCCTGAGAAGTAGGTTAGGCCAGCCTTTCCCTCTACAACTGGGCTACAATTCCTATCAGTCCAGGCAGTAAGATTACTGTTCAGGGATGATGGGAGCTGTAATCCAAACATCAGGAGGCCACCGGGTTGGGGGAGGCCGATGGTACTGGCCGAAGGCAAAGGGTAGATTTCCTTTTGGCTCAAACCGAGCACTGTATCCACAGCTTAGTACCCATCATGCTTTAGGGGAACGAACACGAAAACATCAGCCAGCATGCCACGCGCCGGAGACAATAGATGGGCGGATTGCTGCAAAGACCAGAATTAAAGTGGGTGTAGCTGGAGCACGCGCGCCGCGCAAAATATGTAGAGAGCGATTTCCTAGGAGGCGCCCAGTAAGACAATGGGCGACGGAACCGTTATGGTGTGTCCCGGACAGGTTCAGAGACCATCACAAATCGGACTGGCGTGAGGCAGGTGGAAAGGACACGTCATCGCCATGGCTACCTGTGGGTCGTGGCGAACCCGGCTCCCCTTCGTCCCGACGGCTGCAAGTGCTGGTCCACCGTCGTGATCCGCTCGGCAAGGAGCGCGTCCACGTCGAAAGGGAACTCCATGGTCCCGGCATCCGGGTCCCTTTCTTCCCACCTTGGTCTCGCGGACTTCCGCCTGACAACGTGGGGGCCCTCCCCCGGCGACGCCGCCGCTTGGCCCCGCCCCCGGGAGCGGGGCTTCTCGCGCCGCCCTGCTGCCTGGCTGCCGTGGCAACGCGGCCAAGCAAACGGCCGCGCCCAGCATTCTCCCCGGCTGGGGCGTCTGGACTGGGAATGCGCTGCTTGAGGGATCATAGCTATTCGTTTTCGCCTGGGAGTAACCCCTAGCGAAAGGGCGCCAGGAAACTAGGGCTGCCCGTAAGTCACCCTGTTTAAAGCACGACCTAGCCTCGCCCACTCAAAAGTAATTCCAGTATGGAGTTTCAAGGAATACAAGGGGAAGATCGCACAGGTTTTATAGAACTGGAAAGCCTGTAATTTGAAAAAGCTTAATCTGATTTATGTGCAAGGAATCCTTGCATTCCAGTTTAAGGTGTTAGTCACAGGCACATAAGTAGTTTCTAACATATTTTTCTTAATGTAAGAATTTTGCATAATTCAAGAGCTTGCATTCTGTGTGATCATGGTTAGGAGTTAATTCTTGTTAGGACCTAACTTCAGCAAGGCTTTTGACAAAACGCCCCCTGAAATTATGATCTGCAGACTTGACAAAAGCAGGTTCGATGGAACAACTGCCAGATCTACACTTGACTAAAGAATTAAAGTGTACTTCTCAGTGGCACCTCAGAAGAAGAAGAGGTAATTAGATACCCAAGAGCTCAGTCTTGGGACCAGTGCTCTTCAGCATTTTTATTAATGACTTGGATGAAGAGGTGCAGGAAATACTTAAATTGCAGAGGACACCCTCGAAGACAGAAACAGATTTCAGAGTAATCTTGATCGGCTGGAGTGCTAGGCTGAAAGCAACAGAATGAAATTCAACAGGGGCAGATATCAAGTTTTACAACTAGGAAAAAGGAAGCAAGATTACAGTTACAAGAACCTCATTCAACAATAATATAAGCAGAATGGCTTTTGGAATGGTTGGAGGTCAGAAGCTGAATATGAGCCAACAATGTGATGTGGCTGAGAACTCGGGAGGGAGGGAGATATAAAAGAATTCTTGGCATTTTAAATATTGTCGTTGAGAGCTACAGACTTCAACAAAAAAAATTAAAAACATGCATTGCAGAAAAATAGCTTGAGGATTCTGAGGATACCAGTTTGTTCTCCAATTAGATGCATGTTGTACTATTGCAACCAGGATGGCTGTGATTGATTGTACATTATGTATAATCAAACATTACATAAATATGACTGGCCCTTGCCACTGCTGGAACATTACACTTAATCATATGATGCCTTGAGTCCAAAGTACATTGTTGTCAGGCCTTGTTTTTAGAAAATAAGCTCAGGTTAGACAGGAAGTGAGTTACGTTCAAGGTGCTTTTGATTAATGTGCAGTGCTTTTGTATTGTTTTAACTGCTGTTTGAATGCTTCAAAAATTATTTTGTTTACAGTTATTCGTACATTATGCACCCTGAAGTGCAATTTTTATGCTCTATTTTGATGGGAGTCTTCTTGGAAAAGGTTACCATGAAAGTCAACATATATACATCTTAATAAAGATCAGCCTAAATTGAATAATACTTAAATGATAATGACTTACAGTATCTTGGGGAGGCAACCTACTTGTACTACCATTTCCAGATGGTCTGATCCCTGGCTATGCTGGCTAGGGCTAATGGGAGTCATAGTCTAAAACATCCAGGTTTTGCCAAGTTGCCTACATCTTATTCCAGCCTTCCCCAGCCTCCTGCCCTTCAGATGCTCTGCACTCTATTTCCCAGCATTATTTTCCATTGATCATGTTAGCTGGGGTTGATGGAAGTAGAAGCCCAAAGCATCTGGAAGGCACCAAGCTTGAGGAGGCTGCCTTACTCATACATGTTCAGCCAGTTTCATAACATGTGACAGTGTGTATGTATACATGCCTGCATGCATTAGAGTGAGAACCTTTCCCCCACACCTTGCCCAAGTTAACTACATTTTTTAGAAGTGATCAAAGCTGCACAGGAGCCGGGGCTCCTCCAGATCCAGCACTGGCACTCATGATATAGAATGTAGACCTAATCTCCCACCTCAAACTTCCCTCTTTGCTCAGCTACAACTCACATAGTAGCTGGCATGACATGAATTTCCCCAGCTAAAGTATGTTACTGTATTCTGTTGTAATGCCAATTAATTTGGGGTAGCTTAGTCTTGAATGGACAATTAACACTCACCAGCTCTACTGCTCCTGGGAGAGATGAAAATGGCAAAAATTGGCTTGTTGGTATGTATCCATGCAGTCCAATGTAATTTTAGATTACAGGTTACAGAGACTGTCATGAGCACCCGCACTTCCAACATTTCTCACTACACTACTGACTCAGACATACCGCAGGACTAAACTTGAAGAGCATTCTTTTAATTATAGCAGGGAGCAGGACCTGATCATTTCTCAATATCCATTGTCTGCATTTGTTCTCTCCCTGACTGCAATGCAGCTGTTTGCAGAGAAAAAAGTTCAACCACCAGAATCACTGAGAAGGGCTTTAATGATTGGATGCATGAACAGATGAGGAAACCGAGTGAAGCCAAAATCCCAGCTGGACTGCCCTTTTCAAGAACTGCCACCATGGGGGACTCTTTGATTCTGTCCATTCCTGCTGTCAGGCTCATGGAGAGCAGTTCTCCTTCAGGAAGTTCTTGTAAATCTTCCTGAGCCGTTTAATGTCCTTCTCTGCTGGCTGCTGCCAGTCATACCACTCATACCATGCTGACTTGCTCTGCAGAGCTGGAGATGGAGGAGTCTTGGAGACAGCTGGATGCTGGTTACTGTAATCCTCATTTTGGAAACTGGTGAAGGGGATGAGGAAGGATAAAAGGCCTGAGAAAGGAGACAGGGGAGGAAAGAGTTGAGCTTGTTCTTGTCACCCAAAAGACAGAAAATCATCCAGTATCTTTCCATGACTGGGCAAATTCGGATTGCAAATGTGTAATATGGGGAGGGTTAAGTGCTGTGCAGAAAAGTACAAGCTGAATGATCAGGAAAGGTTATGATGTTTGAGGCTATTTGCTTAGAAAAAAGGCAAATAAGAGGGGAACATGATAAAGGTGTGCAAGATGATGGATGGTGTAGAGAAAGTGGACAGGGAAAGGTTTCCTCCTTTCCCTTTGTACGTGACTCTAGGTCATCCCATGAAGCTATGCAAGACAGATTTAAAGAAAGGTATTCTCCAAACATCACACAATTAAACTATGGAATTTGCTACCACAAGATGCACTGATGGCTACAAAGGTAGGTGACTTTAAAAAGGGATCAGACAAATCCATTAAGGATGAGGCTATCAGTGGCATGAAATAATGGTGCCTACATATTAGCTTCATTGCTGGATATAGAACACCTCTCAGTACCAGCTGCTGTGGAATAGAGAGTACTATTATATTAATATTTTGCTTGTGAACCTCCCTCTGGCCCATCTGGATGGCCACTATGGGGATGCTGGATTAGAAGGGCCTTCTGTCTGGAACAGGTTTTTTTTTTTCCAATTACATTTCTATCCTGCCTTTTTTTCCTCTTGCAAGGAATTCAAGGCAGCTTACATGTTTTATTTTCACAGCAACCCTATGAGGTAAATTAGATGAAAAGTTCGTGGGTTTCACGGCTGTGATGGGATGAGGAACCTGGGTCTCTCGAGTCCCAGCCCAACACTCTTAACTACTAAGCCACACTGATCTTACGTTCTTCAGCACTTCATGGCTTCTGTGCAACTCTGCTCCCTCCTTGCTACTTACCATGCTCTCGGGCTTGCTCAATGGCTTTGGTCAATTGCTTATACTTCTTCATACAGATACCTGCGAGGAGGAGGAGGAAAATGTTTCAAAGTATAATAGAGACTCCTGTGGTAAGTAGAACTTGCTCACAGGAAGTAGTATTCAAAATGAGACTCTACCTTTGGATTTTATATGCAGGATTTTGGATATACCCAAAAACAGATTCTCTTGTGCACATCTTCTCATTTGTTGTTGTTTTTGGAAGCCCTATTCAAGGTATCCCATTTTTATAGGCTCATAGCTCCCCATTTAGACTAGACCCTCTAGGAAAGTTCCCCAGGCACCTATATTGAGATCCTGAAACCCACAAGTTAGAAACTATTCTATTCACAAGAACTTTCTATAAGCTGTTATTATAAATAGCTCACAGCCCAAAGCAACTGTTTCTAAAATAGTTATTGTTAAGGTACCTTGAATATTTAAGTAGAAATGCAGAATATACATGACAAAAGAAACAAATGTGCTTCCTAACCATGACTTTCAGCCTGCTAAATGACACACAGTAGAACCCAGGAAGCCACTTTGTACCAGGCCAAACTATTTGCTGAACTGTCCTAGGACAGGCTTCTCGGACAGGCAGCGTGTGCTCCAGGGCCTCAGACAGAGAAAGGTCTCCCACATCACGTTCTACACGAGCCTTTAAACTGAAGATACTGGCAGCTAAGCTTGGTGCTTTCTGCATGCAAGGCATGTCCTCTCCCACTGAGCTGCTGTCCTCCTCCTGACGCTTGAACAGAACTCAGCCAGCATGACCACCCATGAGCAGGGCTGTGTGCGCAGCCAACTGCACCTCTGACTTGCAGACTGCACTCTGGCAACCACTCAAGAAATATAAAAGTCAGCAAAAACGGCTCAATAATGTAAAAAATAGTGAGAAGGGAACAAGAACCAAGATGCCTAACAAGCCAATCTATCCTGACAGTGTTCGGAGATGGGATCAAGCTTCTGAAGGAGCGCTTACATCCTTATATGCCCAGCCGCCCCCTGAGATCGGCGGGAGAGGCCCTTCTCCGGGAACCCTCCGTGGAAGAAGTTCGGAGGGTGGTTACTTGGAGGAGGGCTTTCTCAGCGGTGGCGCCTAAGTTATGGAATGCGCTCCCCAGAGAGGTCCGCCTGGCACCGTCGTTATTTGTTTTTCGGCGCCAGGCGAAGACCTTTTTATTTAAGCAGTATTTTAAATGTTAATATGATTGAATTTTATTTGGCCAGGGCGGCTTGTTTTATATTGTATGTTTTATATTATATATTTGTATTTTATTGTATATATTTTAAAATGTTATTTTAATTTTTTGTTGTAAGCTGCCCCGAGGCTTCGGCGAATGGGACGGCATAAAAATGTTTTAATAAATAAATAAATAAATACATACATACATACATCAGTGTGGAGCTGAGTCCAGATGCAGTGAACACTAGAATTTCTTTGCCACTCAAAAGGTGCTCAAAATTGTTTAGGGGAAAATGCAAAATTCAGGCAGAATGCAGGCTTCTGCTCACCACTCACATAAACATGTTTCATTATCAGCATATTCTCAAAAGAGTCATACACTGTTCTCTTCTAATGAATGTGCTGAGTAAAAGTATTCTTCATGGACGCCTACCGAACAGGTTTTTCTCAGCCTTCCATAGGCCAAGGTCCCACACTGTCCAATCAGTTGGTCTCAGCACTTCTTACAAGCAACTCGCTCATGAGGACTTTTCCATTGCTGTCATCCACTTTAGTCCATGGCAGCTGCTCCGACAGTAGCAGAGTCCAAGGGTTCCTTGGGCCCAAGAGGGTCGGATTAATGGTGGTTCCAATGTTGGACTTCAACCAGGGAGAACCAGTTTCACAACTTGCACTAATTCACCGATCATACTGGGTACCTTGGCCCACTGTCTTAGCCTAACCTACTTCACTGGATGCTTGTGAGAACTGTTTATGCCACAACACTGAGCTCTATGGAGGAACGGTGGGATGTAAATGTAACAGGAAGGGGAGCGTGGCTAACGGCTGCTGCTGTACCAAGGATCTGTCTAACTTTCCCTCCCTTTAACGTACTCTAAATCTTACACGATCACAACATTTTGTGGTAGATAATTTAATTAAGTAGGGATCATGTGAAAGAGTTTATTCTTTTGCTTGTCTTAAATCTACTATCAACTTAAATTTAGATCTTTTTACTAGCGCAACTTCCAGCATTTTGTTAGAAGAGGAAGAACATATTTCTATTTGCTCTCCTCACACCAATGTAGAATTTATAATCCATTCTCTGCCAATGATAGGGATATGCATCTGTGCTCTCCTGATGTTTTGAAAATGACAGCCCCCATCATTCCCAGCTAGGATGCTCCCAGTATCTGAAATAGTTCTCCTCCTTTTTGAAGTCCCTGCTGCAAAAGGGATGTGATAGAGGCTCACAGACTACGCATGGTATGGACAAAGTGGATAGAATGGAAGAAATACGCCCTAATACTAGAACTAGGGCCATCCCATGAAGATGACTGGTGGGAGAGTCAAGACAAATAAAGCACATACTTAGACTGTGGAATTCATTACAAGATATAGTCAGGGCCATTTAAAAAGGGGATTAGATAGATCTGTGGAGGGTAAGGCTATCGTGACAAAGCTGTGATGGCTATAAAGGCATTATGCCTCTATGTATTTATTTATTTATTTAACACATTTGTATGCCATATTTTATGACAATTGTCTCAGAACGGCTCACAGCGAATAAAACCAATCAATGAAACAGTACAATAAAATGACATATAACCAATAACATAAATCAAAGTGACTGTTATTAAAATTACTATATCTTTTAAAATAACGTTTAAATAAAAAGGTTGTAACCTGGCGCCGAAAAGAATATAGGCCCAGTGCCAGGCCAACTGCTAGAAACATGTCCTGCTTGTGGGTACCATACTTACATCTGGTCAGCCACTGCAAGAACAGAATGCTGGACTAGATGTGCTTTTGGTTTGATCCCACATGATTCTTATGTTCTTGCCAGGGCTTGGGCTATGCGGTCACAGCTCACTTGCCCTTCCACCTCTGCACTCCCACTGCCCTGCTGAGAAATCACCAACTTCTCTTTTCTACCACTATTTTCTTCATTTAACATTGGCCCTGATACTTTTTGCCCAGAGGTCTTACAGTTACATTCTCAGCCATGGCTGGTGCACACTTGGAGGAGAGCACTGAAATGGTACTTGTTCAGGTCTGCTTTTCTTTCACTTACCAGATGCAGACCCCACTCCCATCCCCATGTAGGCTTACAGAAGCATTCAGCAATGTTCCCAAAAGGCTCCATGAATTCTCCCTAGATTTACAGTCCAGGAAGCATGGTCTGTGCGTTCCCCATTCCTACAAGAGCTTTGGCCACACATATAACAGGATTTCCCAAACTTGGGCCCCAGATTTTGGGCAACAATCCCCTCCCCTGATTATGCAATGTGTAGTCTGAATCTGGGGACCCAAGGTTGGGCAACAGTGTAAACTTTGAAGTACAAAAATTATGCCAAGCTGGCCTTCACCTGGGGCAGGTTTTGCACTAAGGCTTGTGTATTGTGAGTGAAGGGGAAAGAACACTGCATGAAATGCCACTGAAGCTACAATTGTAAATCAGAGAAACAGGCCTAGAGGTATTTCGCTTTATTGCAAACCCAGCAACGTCAAAAGAGAGATGCCCTATGGGGTGAGGAGAAAAACCTTGGGCCTGGAGGCCATGTCCAACCCACTGGGATTACTCAGATTACTATACTCCCTTCCCCTACGTGGGTCATGGATTCTACACTTTGGTGGACTCCCCACTCCCCATTTTTATGGTTGAAAAGCCTCTCATAAATTTATCACTGGAAGTAAACACTTCAAGCTAAATTATGCAGGTACACTTTGGGTTTTGTTCCAACCCCTTCTGTCTTCAGCCTCACCCATCATTGGAATGTATCCCCAAGAGTATCCCTGAAAGGGAATTTGGCCATCAGGCTGAAGGAGGTTCAACCCCCCTGAGATGTACGGAACAGTGGCACTAAAGGACAATACACAGCTTACCTGTGCGTGTTGGATGGTAGATGATGCCTGAATGGGGGCAGACAAACTGTTCCAGAAGTTGCACATTCTGTAGGATCAAAGAAAATATCAGATTTTATATCTTGCAAGTCAGAAAAGGAATCAAAGACACTAGTACTATCATGGATAGTCTCATCCTGTGTTATTGGAAATATTCTAGGTCAACATGTCAAAGAACAAGTTCTTTGCAGTGGCACCAAAGCTTGGACTTTCCCTACTAAGGAATCTTGCCCCGTTTCTTCCTCCTAACTGTTCCTTTTGTTCTGTCTAATATATTTACTAATTAGTTTTTGAGCAACAGTTTCAACATTTGTGTATGCTTCAGTAACTTTATCCATTTTGGAGACTATCAGCAGAAATGCAGGAGGATTCTCCAATAAAGATATCAAAGAACATTTGTTGTTCTTACCCTATAATCCAAGAAGAGGTGTTGGTCTCTGCAGATTGGGCAGGGATTCCCACACACACGTGTCCCTCTCTGCCAGAACAAAAAAATGGGTGAATGTCAGTCTGTCAATTGAACATCACTAAAAGAGAAACCTGAAGAAGATCTGCCCAGATACCGAAGGCCATGCTGAAACTGTAGCAGAAGAGGGAGTTGCCATTAATCACCAGCATTAAAAGTTCCAGATGTTTCCCTAGGCTTCCCCCCCACCTAAAAAAAGCCTGAAAACCCCAAAAGGCAGCAAAAAACTAAAAAGTCTTGCCCACAATGCAGAACCTACCTCATATGAGCATGACCTCCCTTGATCTAACATCTGATAGTCTCACTTAACCAGAGAATTTCATAACAGTTATCTACAACATGGCATCCTTCAGATGTGCTGGACTTCAACTCCCAGCAATCCCAGTCAATGAGGTCACTGGCCTTTCTCATAGTGCCAGATTCTTTAATCCTGTCAATAGTAAACCAACTATATGTATATAGAGTTGCACAAATCACCAAGGAATGTCAACACCTTTAAAGTATGAAATTCAGTTCCTGTGTAGTTTCAACTAAAGGCTCTGAACAAAGCCTATAGGTAGAGCAACACCACTGGTCCATCTGGCCCAGCAGCTATCAGTAGCTTTTCAAAGCCTTAGGCAGAGTACTTGCCTGACCCTGTTGCTCAGGAATCTTTGCTCTGTGAGATCAGGCATCCAGCCTGGCATGTCCCCTATGCAAAGTACATCTGCTATGATTTAAGGACAGACCTTCCATCAACTGAAAGGGCCAAGATATCTGCATCCTGCCAAGGTGCCCCACTCCCCTCTCCTGTACCTTCTTTTTCCTACATAAATTGAACTAGAAGATAACAGGTTGTTCAAAGCAGGAATTAAAAATTTGAAAAGCATTGTTACAGTGTCTTGACTTTTTTGAAATATAGACCTGTATTCCCCAGCCTGATATCCTCCAGATGTTTGAACAACAACTCCCAGCATTCCTGACCAGCTGTATGAACTGGGGCTATGAGAGCTGAAGGCGGGGGGGGGGGGGAGTTTGGAGAAGTCTGAAGTAGATTAAGGGAGAAACTGTACTGGAGTGAAAGGGGAGATGAGGGGAGACTAGAGAGAAGTACAATCTATGCAAGTTTGATTTGTACTGTTGAGAAAATAATTTGATGGACATTCTGGCTGGGCAAGGATGGAAAGCTTTCAAATTACTGCAAAGCTCAGTTCTCCCAGCTCCCATAATATACAAGAAAAAACATTTACTCACAATGCAAGTTCTTCTGGTCTTTTGTGGTGGAATCT
Organism: Varanus komodoensis; assembly: GCF_004798865.1. NCBI lineage: Eukaryota > Metazoa > Chordata > Lepidosauria > Squamata > Varanidae > Varanus > Varanus komodoensis. Next base: position 415,527 of record NW_025335368.1, on the reverse strand, counting down.
GGCCCTTGTGATTACGCCTGTAGCCAAACCAAACAGGATTGCTGCCATATCTTTCTATGTATTCTAAAGCGGTAGAATAGAAAAGGAAAATATAGCCAATTATTCACAGTAGTCTGCAAAATTGCAACATATCAGAAGGCTTCCAAGCCCTGGCCCACCTGCTCTGTTACAACTAAAGTTGTTTTCACATGAAGCAACAGGCTTTCTACCTCATGAAAGAACAGGCTAATAAGGAATAGCAGTTTAAGTCATATGGCCATCCTATCAACTCTTCCTCAGAAGCAAGCCTACTGAACTCAGTTGGATTTATTTCTGCACAGACAGCCTTGAGACTATAAGGGGTTAGCAGAAATGTCTGGATGATTTCCAGTAGATCAGAAAGGATTTCTGCCTCCTAATTATTCGGTAAGCACAACTATATGATTATGCTTCCCATCTTAAATTGGACTGCTGCAATGAAGAAAGCTTGCTCCCAGGAGCATTCCACTGTGTGAAAGGACTGTGAACTCCATTCAGTTCTAGCACTGAAAACAAATTCCTATGATGTGCTCAGAGGCACTCAGCTCTTTAATTGTAAGTCTTTTCCGCCTGGCTCTCCTTGGTGGATTTTCACATTCTAATATTTATTTATTATTTATTAAAACATTTTTATGCCGCCCCATTCGCCGAAGCCTCGGGGCGGCTTACATCACTAAGTTATAAAAAAAAAACCAGTGTGGTACAGTGGTTAAGAATGAGGGACCGGGACTCAGGAGATCTACCTTCTAGTCCCCATTAAGTCACAGTGTTCACTGAATGACTTAAGCCCAGACACAGATGCTCGGCCCACCCTACCTCACAGGGTTGTTGTTGTGAGGATAAGACTGAGAGGATGAGAATGATATAAATCATCTTAAGTTCCTTGCAAGGAAAAGGGGTGGGATATAATTATAATAAACACAAAATAGATCCAATAAGACTGTAATCTGGTTTAATCAGTAGGGATGGGTAAAATGACTTGTGTTAGATCACTCTGGACTCTGATTTAACACAAAAATGGAGCGTTCTTTTGAAGACTAGAAACCCATCCGGTGTCTAAATAAACGCCTTGCCCTTCGGTGCATTCCTGCACTGAGGTTAAGTCTCCATGTGTCTAACAGGATTTTCTCCCACACAGTCATGCACAGGATTACATTCCCCATCTTTAAAGCCATGTCCCGCCCTGCCCCTAGTTCTTATTCTATCCCTGTCTGTGACCTTCGCTCCACCGACATGAAACCCTTTCCCCAGTTATCCCAGTTTCTTGCTCCCTTTCTCCCTGCTGCCCCCTCACATCTTGAACTCCTCAAAACACTTGAACTCCTTGAAAACAGTCCTCAAACCTAACTCTGCTGCAAAGATTTGAGTATAGCTGCTTAGTTCTTACTTTCCATGGAATCAGAGCCCATGCGCATGCAAGTGCGTGGGCTCATTTTTTCCTCATACTGCCCTTGCTTCACCCTTGTCTTTTCTCATTGTTTCCTTCGCTGTTTAAATTTAGACAGTAAGCTCTTGCAAGACCAAAGGGCCCACCCCTCTAGCTCTCTCTTTTGCGTGTGGGTGACTTTGTAAAGTACTAGGTGCATGGCAGCACAATATAAGCACATTACTGAATGGCACACTAGCAGTCCAGAGCGAGTGCAGTCTGTGGTGCAGGAAGTTAACACAGTCTTCAAAATGTCCAGCCCATCAAGCTCTGAAGTTAGACTTTTCAGAGCACAGTTCAAAACCACCCTAATTCAAAAGCAACCACACATGGACAGCTATTTAAAACAGATGGGGCACAAACAAGATGCCACCCTGAGAAGGTCCTGTTTCCAGTGGTCACCAATCTAACCGATTTCATAGATGGATCAGTGAGTAGAGTCTCCTGTGATGATGTTTGGACCTAGGCAGGGTGATATGGGAATAAACAGTCTTTTGCTGTGCTAACTGCTCTTTATTTGAACATCTAAATGCTCATATAAGAAAATGAGTTACATTGACTAAAACCAATTGCTCACCTAACATTTTCATGACTAGCTAAACTCTCCCAGAGAGTCCTCAGGCTATGAGGCAGCATACAATGTATTAAATAAATAAATAGCCAGCCAGCCAGCCAGCCAGCCACATAAAAAGCCAGCTCTTTGCGAATGGGGCAGCATAAAAATGTTCTAAATAAATAAATATTCACAGTAGCTAGAGCTGTCTGCCCCACCCCCTCAAGATTTTTTTGTACCACAACCCTGACTACCAAAATGGCACCATTTTGTACCATTTCTGACTACAGGTCACATTCACTGGGGCTGATGGTTGCCCAAATATCTGGGGGGCACAAGGTTCGAGAAAGCTGAATTGGGGCACATGATACAGAGTAACTTTTCTCAAGCTAAGCAGAACTATGCTGGGAAAGGGCCTGGATAAAAGTTTTTCCAGGAGCAATATATATGTTGTCTTCAGTTCCATGAAAGACAAAATGTGCTTATAACAAATAAAGCTGATGGTCATGGATTGGAAGAAAAGACAGGCACATTTCTATTATAGACTTAGTCCTGTTCATCCATCAGAGCCAGTCCCTCATGCTCCCATCCCCACAGCCATTACTTCATTATAGAGATAATACAAGACATACAAGTCTGTGGCAATTGCTTCCAATAAATTACAGACTTGCAAGGAGTATTAGGAGATTCCTGTGTTGCTTACCCAGGAATGACAGGCTGAGTGGAGTGCGTGAATTACTAGGGTGTTGCTTTTTCTTTTAACTAGCAACTCAGGAACACTGTGTTCCTTGGCTGGTTCTTGACACTGGATTCCAGAATCACTCGATAGCTTATGGATTAAACAAATCATGAGCAATTATTGGGTTAAGTTTGGCTTGTTTAACGCCCAAATGTTGATGCTGACATGTCATCAGGAATGAGGGTATTTCTGGGTTGTAGGAGCAGAAATGATGAGTGTGCATCTGCATGCTGCTTGCCCTCCACTTCTTGGGCTAAGTGACTCAGGAATGCTCAGCGTTACATGCAACCCAACTCTATCAATACGAATAAAGTCACTCAAGAACTTACTGAAATAAAAAAGAAGAAATCTGAGAGATGCCTTGTCTTCACAAAAACCAAAGAGGCCTTTACAGAAAAGTAGTAAATTGAATCTACTTTCTATAGGTAGGAACAGCCCATGGCTTGATAAAGAAAATCCTTCAAGCAAAGTTATGGGGCTGTGCACAGCTGGACACATTGTGTTCATCCCACCAGAGGGGCTGCACCTCAGGAAACGCTCCTGCAAACACACACACATGTGCGTACAATGCTACCTTTCTTCCAAGGCACTTAAGGCAGCATACATGAGTCCTAGGCTGAGAGTATGGACATAAGTTTGTCCAGGCGGTTAACTGGGGATTTAAATTTGGGTATCTCCACTCTTAGTCCAGCACTACAGCGAGGACAGGGCACCAGTATCCAGTCTATCTAAATTATAGGGTAATTCAAGCAAGTCTGGGGGGGGGGGGGTAGAGTGATTTCTGGCTTAAGCTGTATTATCTACAATGCACATGAATAGAAAATATCCTTGGCAGTATGGATTTCACTACAGTTTACGCTCTGTCTACTATAACACTCTACTCCTGACATTTACTTCACACATATAAACAACTTTCTTTATGTGCCCTGGGTACCTTCACTCTTCAAGTATTCCCACGGCTTTTCTTTAAAACGTGATTCTGTTTCGAAAGCAGCTGGCTTTGGGGGTTCATCTTGGCTGGCCTCAGTGCTGTAAATACGGAATGGCGATATCCCAGTCTTCAGGCTGGAAGTGCTGTATACATTCTAAAAGAGACCAGGCAAAGCAGGGCATTTATTAGAAGTAGGCAGCAGGAAACAAGCAGAGTTGATTTCGTATTTAATTCTTACATTTATGTGTCGCTTTTTTTCCAAGGCAGCATGGATGATCCTCCTGTAGGTTAGGTTGTGAGTCAGTGATTTGCCCGAAGTCCCCCAGTGAGTTTCATGGCTGAGCAGTCCAGCTCTTGCACGAACCAGTCCATTCTAACTACTACACTACACTGGCTGCCAGGCCTAGTAAACTACAACAGGTTTGAAATATTAACTTTCTCAACTAAGTATTTCAAAATTAAAGGCACTCTCTACAATTTCCATTGTCCTTTCTGCACACTAAATGGTAAGAAAAATGCTGTTCATTCATCCTTAGAAGGGCCCCCAAAATAAGGATCAATCACATTTTCACTTAACCTGTTTTACTTGCAGCCCAGTACATACACAATTCTGCCATCCCTTCCTTAACCAGGGTTTAAAATAATGGAGGTGGGCTTGCATGTTTCCCAACCTTCCACTTCTATCCTTTTGTCAGCATTAAGTGCTACAGCATTAAATTTACACCAACACAGGCCATAGTCTAGCTTGTTTACAAATCCTGGTTGATATTGGTGCAGACAACACTACACTGTTCACAACTCAGACAAGGAAAGAAGGAGTATTGCTCAGGGGAGAAGGATGCCTGTTACTAGTCTTTTAACTATAGTTAAGAAACAGGCAAGAACTGTGCTGGGCTTATATACTTTGAAGCTATTATTGTTATTTCGGACAGTCAGGTTTACAAGCAACACCTGATCCCATAAACAGATGGACACACCCGGGTTCATCAGTTTTGGTGGTATTACTACACAATTCTACAATGTATACTCAGACATAATTCCCATGGATGTCTATGAAACTTACTCCCAGGAAAGTGGACATATTGCAATCTTAGGCATACACCTAAATCTACATAGATATGGACTGCAAACAGGATTTCTTAACACACACACACACACACACACACACACAGAGCAAACAGCATGGTGTAGCTCATATAGTGTAATCGTCTCAGTACTTAACTTGAACTTAGGAGATCTGGGTTCTAATCTCCACACAGCCATGAAGCTCACTAGGTGTTTCTGGGACAGTTGCTGATATTTGGACTAACCTACCTCACAGGGTTGTTCTTATAATAAAATGGAGCACTGCCATTTGGTTCCTTGCAAGAGGAAGAAAGGCAGGTTATAAATGTAATAAATCATAGTACCTGTTTCAGCAATGAAAATCAACCACCACATTCTGCTTTGCTTATGTTACACAGAGCACTTACCACTGACTACGCTGGCAAATGTAGGCCAAAACATCTGGAAAGGTACAGGTTGGTCATCCATCCAGATGCTGGCTCTGTGCAACCAATACTGTAAGAGCTTCCCCTAGAATCAGATGGCCTATGGCATTCTGCATTCAGGATCCCTGCAGCCGTCCTGAATGAAGGACTCAGCCGTCCCAAAAACTAGAGCTTTGTAGAGAAGGCAATCTCTAAGCATTTGTGCTTTTCCTGAAATACTTGGCCCGCAAATGCAGTCTCGAGCACACTTACTAGGGAGTAAGTCTGATTAAGAACAGCGGGTCTAGAGTAAACATCTCAAGGACTGTACTGTTACTTTGCTATGTAAAGTTTGGGAACATGCTTTGGCTACTAAGTAGATTGGTATTTTACTGTTCAGCTTACTCTTGAAGTAATAGTGAACAGTTCAAAATTTTCAGAAGCATTTTGAGTCGGTAGTTTGGTAAAATCACTCTGTTCATTCTCAAGGGATACTGAAAGGATGGAGGGAAAGAACTAGTAGTCAACAGGGACAATGGAGGGAAATGTGAAAGAGAACTGCAGGCAGGGTTCAAAATATAAATGCCTCCATGTGAAATTTGAGCAGTAACCGATACAAGATGCAATTCTAGCCACCAGTCCCTGCTACCACTGAGAAGAACATCCATCGACTGTCCCTTTGCGTTACTGAGGAAAGTAGTCTTCCTCTTTTGTGTGTTGTAGATCTTGTGTAAATGTTGGGCACTCTAATATATTTGGCTTTATATACGAACACTGCAAAAACATTCCTCATCATATCAGATACCTGCTGCACTTTTGCTAGTTTTCATCTACTATTCTCATCAGTCCTAATATAAGCAGCATTAAGGGTTCATCACTGTAGGCCAAAACACCAGCACAGCCACAAGTTGCTGTCCCCTGCTATAAAAGATGTGAAAGGATTAGGTCCAATTCCCTAGTGAAGGCTGGAGGTATTTGTTGAACCAAGCTAATGTGAACATCAAGTAATGACAGTGATTATGCTAATATCCTCACATCAATTATTATTAGCAAAAGGATGCAGAGCAGTTACTGTACTTCATGTTGGAATATGGAGAAGGAACATGTGGGAAATGATACTTATGAACAGAATTACTAGTCATTAAAATATAAAAAGGGATAAGTGGCTCAATAAGAGTTGCAATAGGGATTCTCCAGAGAAATTGGTCAACATTTCTCTAATACTGGAATCATTAAATGCTGCACACAAATCTGTGATGCCACCACATCTAGGGCACTATTATAAGGGAGCAAAAAATGATGCATGGCATTGAACACATGAACAGTGAAAGATTTCTCCATCTCTCCCAATACTAGAACCCAGAATCTTCTCATGAAGCTTAAGGTTTAGAGATTCAGGCCAGATTATTTTTTTTAATAAAAAAACAAACCTTCTCTAAAAGCATGTGTGAAACTATGGAACTTGCTGTCACATGATATAGGAATGACCATCAATTTGGATGGTTTTAAAAGGGGGTTAGATAAATTAATTGATGATAAGGCTATCAGTGGGTAGTACTCATGATAGCTATATACTATTTTCTAACCAGATTTTGTATGCCTCTGTAATCCAGTTACTAGGAAGCACTTGTGGTTGCTATCACTCTCACGTCCTACTATAGGTTTTCTGCCTTAATAGAATGCAGACCTTGACAGGCCTTTAAAAGGTATGAAACTGGATCAAATTAAAGTCCCATTACACCCCTTCCAAGTGGCCAATTATTAAGAAGTTAGGCTAGGATGATGAAAAGCATCTGAATTTGAAAATACAATTCCCCATCCCAGTCTAGAAAGATTAATTCTAGACTCAGTGATTTTACTTTTAAGCAAGCATACCCAGAACTATATTACTATCATCATTATAACATACTATCAATGAATATATCATGGTGTTGACCAAATGCTCCATGTCCTGGTGTGTGTATGCCCATAATACACAACAGAGGAAGGTTTTCTTTGAAAAGATTTATTCTGGAGAATAATCTGCTGATGATGAATTATTCCAGATAATACACCTGAGCAGTCCTCAGTTGGTCCTTCTATACATTGATCATTAGAGGATTACATGCAACGCCGGTTTCGGCAAGGGGCGGCATAGAAATGTTGTTGTTGTTGTTGTTATTATTATTATTATATTTCCAATAGGTCACAGAGGTAAAAAATTACAATGGTGCTTTCCCAGTTACCTAGCAAAGCATAAAGAAAATGCTCTGAAGGAGGGGAGGAAGATTGGATGATATTCCAGAAAAGAGGAGGGTGGGGTGGGTTGATTTGAATTGCCCTTGGTTTGAGTTGTTGTTATCTGTCAAGTGCCAACTAGTTCTCTCTGGAATGGCAACTAGTTAACTACATTTTAAGCATGCACACATGCTGATTTCTAGAAAAGAGTGTTTTTCTCTGGCTCAGCAATGTATTGATCTTTTCATGATTTTCCCCATGAAAGTTATACCCATGCATTATATACATTAATACTAGATCAATGCATTAGATTTTTTATGCCACTTTTTCTTACGATGAACACAAAGTGGCTTACATCATTCACCTCCTGCTCTCAATCTTATTCCCCACAACAACAACTCTGTGAGGTAGGTCAAGAGTTTGTGACTGGCCAAAAGTCACCTGAGTCCCAGTTCTGCCCTGTTAACCGCTACACCATACTGGCTCTCAGACTGTAAACTCCTCAAGGCAAAGACCTGTATTCCATGAAGTAGCTAATAGCTAATGTAGGCAGAATTTGAAACCATCCTTTCCAGGGACCCTCAGTTCAGAATCTATCGATTTCAGTTAAACAGCTACTTTCATAAACAGATTCTGCAGGTAAATTAAATAATCTCGGTTGATTAGCATGATAAGATAAATACAGTCAATATGCTTTCCCACCATAAAAGGGCATTCGTACTCATTTAACATACAACTGTACCACGTACAGCATCTCTGCAGGGAAAGATAACCCTTCTTTTGCAGTGAGAGAAAAACATCACGACAAATAGTAACATGCACACCAACTAAGTCGGCAATTCACTTTGCACGTGATTACTTAACAGTAAGCTCCATAAATCTCAGTGGAAGTTACTTCCGAGTAAATAAAAGACCGTCTTGTAAGTATTATGACGTAAGGCGAAGCGGAATCCTTAGCCAAATTACAGTAAGACATAATCTTGTCTATGAACATCTGTAACCTCAAGAAGTGAAACTAACATTTCGCCGCGCATTAAACTCTCTCCTCGATCAAATTCAATCCGCTGCTCACCTGGACCCAGAAAGGCCTCTTAAACACCGCGCGGACCACTGAACGGCCCACGCTCCTGCTCAACAGCATGGCACAACTGGCGGCTGCCATCTTGCGGCACGGATAGCCTTACGCATGCGCATATCTCAACTTTCCCCATCTCCTTGAAAGTGTATCATGTTTCTCCTTACCCTGAATTCAAACACTACCTTGACTTGTTTTTACTTATTTTATTCATATTCAATTAATCACTCGAATAGTAATTACAAATCTATGGAAAACATAACTTAGATCAATTTGCGTCAGGTTTTTTTTTTTAATGAAACAAGAAGCTCGCGCAAGCGCAGAGTGCTTCTTAAAATAAATACTGCGACACAGCCGCTGAGTGCGGGGGGGGGGGACGGACAGACAGACAGACAGACAGACAGACAGACAGACACACACACACACACACACACACACACGAGTGTCTTTATTGCGCATGTACACAAGGATTGCTAATATGTTAAGAATCGACGGCGATGCCTAAAGTATACGCATGCTCAGTTCGGGAAGCCATTTTTGCACTCTCATTCGCCCTCCTCACGAAAACTAGGGCGGAGGCCGCGCGCGTGCACATCTCGAGACGCCAACGGTTGGCGCATGCGTGTTCATGAATAGCTAACTGCGTCACAAACGTTTTAGGTACTAAATGTTATTTTTGTTGAAACTACTTAACTGAATTTTAAGATATAATTTAAATCATATTACTTGTTTTAAATTTTGAGTGAGATTTCATGGGCAATGGTGACGTCATTGGGTGGGGGGTTCGTGCTCTCGGCTTTGTTCTTTATCCGCAGCGCGCGACGATGGGAGAGGACGTTGGGAAGAGGGAGTGGCCTCGTATAAAAGGTTCCGCGCGCGTCCACATCGGCCATTCTGGGGTCTGTTTAAAGGTGAGTACTGTGTCTGTGGGAACGTTATTGTGGGGAACGGATTGGGAGGGAAGAAAACGGCATAACGTTAGTATTATTTCTATTTTCTCCCTTCCCAGAATACGTTGTAGCTGATCTTTATAAAAAGTAAATATTGGTTTGCCTATACTGAAAGTAAATTGACTCCAGTAGTGACGTAGTTTAGTTGTCCCTTAAAAAAAAATCGAGAAGAAAAAGAAGATAAAATCTGAATTAACATTTTCCATTAGCGTGTATTTTAAAATTTCTTACGAATCTTTTTCCCCACCCCTCACCTTGAGATGTTAAGAGTTCTGATAAATCTTGCGAAGACTTGATTACATAAGCGCTTAACTTTATAACTAAGCCCTTTTTGGATTTAATTTTTAAAAACTTAACTTTGTAATTTTTTCCCCCTCCTACAGGTTTGCTTTGGTCTTGAGACACCGTTGAACTTCCGCGAAACAAAGAAAAATCCCCCCACAGTTGAACCTCTGAGACGACACACAAAAAAGCCAGCTACATTTCTGATCGTCTGTATCGGGAAGCTGTTAAAATTCTTTGTGACCTGAAGGAGAACAACTGCCACTAAAAACATAAAAAACCAAAATATTTAGCAACAACTTTCCCCGATTTTTTTTTATCAAGCAGCTTTTTGTTACTTATTAACCATCAAAAAGTTGCTAGTTTTTTTAAAATATGAGCAAAATCAAATTCATTTTTTTCTTTAAAAACACAGCTTAATCCAAAAAAAGATAAACCTTGAGGCGCTGTCGACGAGAAAATTAATTGGATAGTAAGTGTCGTATTTTCAACCAACTGACCAAAAAAAAGAAAGAAAATTCGTCCGTGTTGAAGTGAGATAATGGCACGAAGAAAAGACAAAAAAAGGAGGGGAAGTGGGATTTTGTTTGAGGTGTTAACCCTTAAGACGCAGGCATTTTGCCACCAAAAATGCATATTTATAAGGAGTATGATGGTCTCTAGAAAATCCATCTTCTCCAGGACTGTCAAGGGTTAATGAGCTCCCACATAATAGATGGTGGTGACTGAGCCATAAAGTACTACTTCTTTGTGTGGGAGACGTGGAAATTGACCTAAATAAGCAATCTGTACATAAAGATTGCAGGGTAAGCATTAAAGGGACAAAAAAAGAAAACCCAACTGGGAAATAGCCAGCAATGAGACATTTTAAAATATAGGATGATCTGTCATAGCCTCGTCTATATTTCTAAATTTGTCAATGTTAAAAAGGGTTGTGTTTTTTAAAACTTGAAGGTTTTATATAATGTATATGTAGGTATGTAATACTGAAAGAAAAGGCAATCTAAGAATAAAGATTGCAAAATGGCTTGAGAAACTTTTTTTAAAACTCCAATTTTTGAAAAGCCTTCATTAATAGAAAATAGAGATCTGATCAACTCAAATGAGGTCTAATGTGCTTTTAAAATGTTCATCCTATCTTCCCCCCTCGCTGCAATATGGCGGTGTTGTTCTATCTTTTGTCCTTGACTAGCAGCATTGTATCTTTATTTTACAGGATGTTTCCTTTTTTTATTCATCTCCTACCTCCCCCATGTGTGGAGGAGGAAGCAAGCGGGGGGGGGGGATCGTATTAACCCTATAGCGGTGAATAGTGAATAATGAGAAGTTCTTGAGTCTCCGGCATGCCAAGAAATGCCTCTTCTCCCCTGTCCCCCTAACGTATGTTAAATAGGTTCTAGTTAATAGAACTGACATAAAATGATAAAAATGTGTATGTAATGGGGCTTTTAATGCTATAGTTTACTCTTAAATAGATTCTAAAGCCTCTTGCTGTATTTTTTCTAATCGCCTGTGCTTCTAAAATGGCGTCACTGCCTTTCTCCTTTTCTGCACAAGAACCCACAAGGCTTTCTGGGCAGGCAGCTGATGTCAGCAGCTTGTAGCAAACTCCTCCCCCTGAATAGCTTGTGTTTGGTGCCCAGAGCATGCATCATGGAATGGAGGGAAGAAGAGGTGGGGGAGGAGAGAACTGACTTACCCTTCCCCCTCATCACCTTTTCAAAATGATCTAACAATTCCACTCCTACCATCTATAGGTCCTGCCTGATACAAGTGCAAAGTGATCATAAATCCACCAAGGTTTTTTTCTAGGTTTCAACATCACATGAGAGCTTTGGATTTCAGTGTTCTCTCCATGTTTGTTGTATTTGTATTTCAGTCAAATCTGTTAAGTACCTGTATTAGCATTAGGCAGGCAAACTGTTTTGTGTCCTCTTTTCCTTCTCTTTCTCCTTTCTCCCCATCTTATAGGTCTCAAGGTGGGATGGGACAGGGAAGCATGTTTCCTTGTTAAATCAAAAATGATTGTTAGGAGATGAAATGCTACCACTGGATCCCACAGGTTTAGCAAGTGTCAATGATACTTGCTAGAACTGAAGAAAATGGTTTGGGGAGATGGGAGTATGTATTTTTTCTGGCCACATGCACACAAAAGGGGCTGGGGGGGAATCTTGTATTAATTTACCACATTCCACAGTTCCTGTACAATGTACTAGGAAAGAAGTGATCATTAGGAAAAAAGGGAATCCAGCACTTGTATTACCTCATCAAAGGGAGGGAAACAGCCACAATTCCACCTGGTAAGCAAAATCTTTCTGGTATTAATTACATTTCACAAACTTCATTTCTGTTCCGGACCACTTTGTTTTTTTTATTTTTTGCTGCTGTTCTCTTCCATTGTCAACGCCATGAAGTGACACCTGATGCATGCAGGCTGTTAAGGGTGATAATGTTTGCCAATCTGTTAAGGGACACTAGTTAACGCTTTTTAAAAGTTGGTTAATTCCTCAAACGAGGAGTCTGGTTTCTTAAATGGGTCTGCATGAACATCAAATAGCATTTTAAGAAATGCTGCCTTTATGACTTCTCTGTTAAGTGCTGGTTCTTGTACCATGGGGAATGTTTCACAAAACAATGTCTTCATGTACATCTCCGGTGGTAGCATTTCATAATGCTCTCCCTACCTCCAGTAAAGTAGTGATTCAGTTAAGGCCATAAAGCGTGATAAGCACTGATCGGTGCACCTGTTGGTTCATACTGAAGAATAACTCGGGGTGCTCTACTCAGAACAAAGTTGCTATAAGCTAAACTTAAATTGGTGGAGAGTAGAACTAGACAAATGTGTATAAAACAGCACCCTTACCAAAGAAAACTTGGTAAAAGACCCATTTCATCTCAAATGTGGGTATTTGCTGTACAGATCATGCAGTTGTAGTGAAGTATAAACAGAAGTGTACATAGGTTACAATAGACAGCCTATAACTACAGGGTAATTGGCAGCATAAATGTAAGACTTAAGCACAACCTAAAATGCATTTTAGGTTGAACTAGTATCAGTTCATATGACTTCAGTAAATTTACATTGTAGACTATGTTTGAACTAAATGAATAGTTAAGATTCCATTTTTGAAGTTCAGATTTGAGACGGAGTGACAGCACAGGCTTAGCTTGCAAATCATAAAGTTATTGAAAGATGTAGGCTCATGCATAGCTATTATTAAATCTATTTGAAGAATTCTTAATTTTAAGGAAAAACAATGCATTTAGAATCTTGGGTTGCTTAGGATTCTGTATTTTTAATTCTGGAAGCCTGACAAAAAACTGCTCTTTAGTTAAGCAGTTTTATGGATGTGTGCTGTCACAGTCTTCAGTGTTGATGCTATACTTGCATTATTATGTCAGCCAATAATTTGGTGAAGCAGTGAAATGTCACAAGATCTGGGGCAGGCTAGTTAAGCTCTCTTGTGGGGAGGGGGGCAAAAACAAAGCTGGTCCTGCTGTTTACATGGTGTCGTTCCCAAAAGAAAGCAGAAAGGGGGGATTGACCTAAAATCTTGTCCTGAATTGGATGATGGTTCATCCTGCAGTCTGGTCCCCAGCTTGCTGCACATTATATAAGGGCAGAAGTATTCGCCTGTGAGAATATCAGTAGTTTTCAGTTCATACTACCAAAGAATAGATTATTCCTGGTTATACTTAAACTGGAAATTTCATGAACCAATTTCCATGTAAGTTGTAACTATTTGTGCAAACTGAAAACCTGAGTGATTCACTCTTTTAAAAGTAGTTCAAGTAGCTTATGTTTTTTTCAGGAAAATGAGTTTTGGGCATTTTGGTTTCTTACTGCCAGAAATTAATATGAAAGTTGTTGCCTCCGCTGTTGTGGTCATAATAACCTGTTCTAATTACCTATGTGAAAATGAATCTTTAAGTGGGATTTACCTCCAAGCCCATTTTTGAGGATTGCAGCCAAATATGTCTGCTGCTTCAAAATTTTGGCACGTATACCAATTTAGAGGCTAGCATCAAAAAAGCTCTGCTGGATTCCTTTGTCTCAATTTCTTAAAAACAAATATAAGAGTCCAGCAAGAAGATACTGATAAGGTTTGGCTTTTACGACTTCCATTAATTTAAGTACAAAGTGAGAACTTATTTTTTGGGACCCCATCTTCTTGGAATTCAGACCTCAAGTGGAATTGCTTATCTGCTACATTTATTTTCTTAATACTTGCTAATGGGGAAGAAATCTTGGTAGGCCTTCAACACAGTAGTATAATGAAACTGAATCCTTTTCAGTGAAATAGGTATACTTTCTTGGGAAAGAGGATGATAGTCTGAAAGCTTGCAATGGCAACTGTCAGTCCATAACAATTCCCTTGGGATCACATTTTAAAAACATTTTTCTAACATATATTAATAGAATTGTAGGATATGAAGAGGTCTGTTTTCATTGGATTAAAATCCTGATGCCATTCTCTAAACTGTAAGTACCAAATGATTCTCCATGGTGTCCAATCTTGGAGAATTCATTTTTAGGTTAATTGGAACACTTGCAGGGCAAGCTAATGCTAAATACTCAGTAGACATACTTAGCTTGTGCTTCCAGTACTGCTATTTGTATCTTTTCCCCATTTTCCTGTGTTTGTGTTCAATCACTCATCCAGGACTTGAGGCTTTGTTGTATAGCCTACATGTTCTTCTGGAAGTCAAAACTGGTATTCATAATTGTTACACAGGATTCTTTTACGATAAGCAAAACAATATAATAGGAACAATCGGCTATAGGTGAGTGGTATGTAACAGTAATACCCTTCTGTTCAACGGTGGTTAACACGCAAGGTGTTCTGAAAGGATTGTCTCATTGGGAACAGCTTGAGATTCCTTGCATCATAACTTTCTTCCCCAAATTTACTTCTGCTTTAGAACTGAACTAGAAATTTGAGTATTTTAACTTAATACAATGTATAACGGGGATGAAACATTCATTATTAACTTTCAGGTAGCCAAATTAAAATTGTTACCTCAGACAGTGTATAGTAAGCTACAGTTTCTGTATTGCAAGTTGGATTTTGTTGAACTTAATTGCTTACATTTGGCTGACACTTCTGATTAAAGTGGTGTTGGCAGCTAACCTTGTTTAAATGCTTGCTCCCCATTTAAGGGTTTGACATTTGAAGTATGAAAATGGCATATATGTTTAATTGCATTAATGTTGGTGTATGATAAGGCTGATTGTTTAACACCAAAGCCTCTAAATATAAAAAGTTACTGTAAAAAAAGTGCTGAGACTTGCAGTCTATGTGTTGAACAAATAGCTTCTAGTACTTTGGCCCCCATTCCAAGTAATCCTGGAATGGGGGCCGAAAGTTAAAAACTTGGAACTTCTTAGATGTGTGTATACTTTTAAAAAGCCCCTGAGTTAGAAGCAGTATAACTAATACACAGAAGGTGTTCTTTAAAAGTAACTCTACGAGATGATCTACCCCAGGGATGGGCAGAACAATCCCTTGATAGCTTTACCACTAGATAATCTGGACTGAGAATGTTCTCATGGGCATGTTTTAAGAAATTAAGGACCAGGGTGCCTATCTACTGGCTTCTATTGGTGGGACTAAGCTCTCTAACACAAGTCTGACCGCTCCTTATCAAAAGATACTTCAGATTCTGAAATTGTCAGGGAAAACTCCATTCTAAATCCGGGGGGGGGGGGGGGGGGGGTTGGCACATTACATATCTAGGAAAAACATCTAGTGTGTAAGTAGAATGTGTTTAAATTGCCAGCTGTGTTGCACACAGTTTGCCCTGTCACTCAGTATGGCTACTGTGCCACTAATGGTGAAAGTAGGTTTGTATATATTTCGTAGAATAGGGTTTATAGCACAGCTATCTTTCTTGGATAGCTAGTATTGGACTCCTGCCTTAGCTTTTTTTAAAAAAAGAGATACTTGTAGAATTCTTTCCAACTATGCTTCTTGCAAATGTACTTAGAATGTACCTGAAGTTCATGATAAACTAAGTGGAATGCCTGATAAACTGCTGTTAATGGTTGGATTTGCTCAGACTTTGTAATGCTGCTTTGAGCAAACTCTCTATGAAGAATAGGATCAGAGTTGGAGCAAAGCAGTAATGGTTACATTGGGAGTTCTGTGTATGTGTTGAATGTTTTTGCCAGCTTCATGACTTAAAATTAAACAATGCCATTTTCATAGCTTTATATTTTAGACTGCCTCAATGTGGGGCATGTTATGTAAATTCTTAAAAGTAATTCAAGGCTGTTTTATCTTACTACTTGTGTATACTTAATTTAGAAAGATAACACACAACCTGCTCCCCAGTGTAGAGTTGGGTGGTCATTTAAAAAAAGTTTTTAAAAATGCAAGCTTGGAAGTATACCCAAATCAGGACTTGAGTTAGCATGGATAAAGTTGGGCTGTAAGAATGGGCATCCTTACTAAATTGGATTAACTGAAATTAACCTTTTAATTAATCAAATTAGCCTTTGATTTGTTTACAAAAGCTCAGTGGGGCTGTTAAGGACAGGACACTTGGAGGGCATTGACTTCATAGGGTTGCCAGAAATCAGAGATGACTGGATGGTGTGTGACAACAACTTTGACTAGAATGCAGCGCATACTAGGAACACTATGGCACATAGCAGCTGCTATTGATAGTAGTGTTACATTGAGTATTTTAAAATAAATCCTGTTTAGAGTTGATTTCCTTTTAACATGCAGGGAACCTAAATTCTTTAATTCCTTGGTAAATTACAGGACACTCATTCAGAAGGTGAGGATGATGAAGTTGACTGAAAACAATTCACCTTGCTCTTTAAATCATAGGTACTGGCACTGAGAATTTTTTCAACTTCAGATCAGTCACCTCTGTGTTGTCAGGACACAGCCTCTTGTGCCCTCTGTATGTCTTGGACTGCAACTCCTATCACCCAAGCTAGTGTGGTTATATTAGCTAGGTATGATGGAAGTTGTATTCTGATATATCTGAAAGTATACTAAGGTTCAGAAAGGCTGCTCTGTGGGCTTACTATACTTGCAATCCAAACACTGCAGCTTTATCCATATGCAGGAGAGTAAATATGAAAGGATCTAAAAAAATATTTGGGTGCATATTTGGAGGTTTAAAAAGTATAGGAAAACAAAACCTACCAATTTGTGGTTACAACCACTTATTTTGAAATAGACCTTAAAAGAGGAGACAAAATTGGATTAATCATCCTCAAATAGAAATTAGTAGTCTCTTACAAAGTCCAACAAAGAGTCCTGGCAAATTCCAAGTTAACATGACATAAAAAGAAACATGAGACTGAAGTCTCAATTCACCGTGTGTGTTAACTCCTGCCCCAGTATATTGGTTTCATCTTTTGAGGTACTGCAGGACTTGTAGTTCTCATAAAAGCAGAGCTTTATTCTGAATCGTACATGTTGATTAAACATAAGATGGCTGTCATTGCTGGAGGACTTCACATTATATGGCATTCCAAGTCTCTTCATGTGCAGCTTACCAAATTGTGGAACAGTGCATTTATTAATACACTAAACTATGCAGTTCTAAAATGCGTGTATATGTGTTAGATAAATGTGATAGTCGCAGTTGGTTAAACATACAGGCTGAAAAGTTTGGAATACTAACTAGCATCTCCGACTCAATAGGCTTTGCGGTGTGTACATTAGTTCTTAAAATGGTGACCCCTGTTTAATGTTGGCTGTTTCGGATAATATTAGCAAGTCATGTAGAGATTAAATGGGGGTAGAGGGGAGAGAGTCAAATGTCAAATACTGCCTAGTGTAATTGCCACAGAATGTGAACTATTAGATACAGCAACATGAACAATATGACAGATTTGAGTTAGACTATTCATGGGATGTGGCACAGTGTTCTGCTTGGAGGATGGGGCTCGTTACAGTTAAGATGTTTTCCATATGTCAGCCTTCATCAAGGGCTGTGCAAAGCAATTATATCCTGTTCTGCACATCTTGGGTGTGGGGTGTCCTCAGGGTGCTATGGTGCTGTTTGCCAAGGCCATGGTGTATGTGGGATGGGAAAGCCTCAGATGGTGTTAATTGTACATAAATAACATTTGTATTTTTTGACTCTCTCCTGGGAATGTAGTGCTGGAAAGTGCCAGATTGACTGCTCTGGAGACTGAAGTCCTTCCTTCACCAAAGCAGGTTGAACCCAAGCAACATGAGTGCAAGTCTTCCTCACCACTGTATTACTGCCTTGCATGTGGAAGGCCATATTGTGGGGTGAAAGGGGATTTCAGTCTCCAAAGCCCACTTGGTCCTTTGGCCTTTCCACCACAGGGTGAATTCACAAATGCGGACCTTAAGTGCAAATGCTTCACATCTGGATTGAAGCCACACAAAGATCTCTGCAAGCAATCACAAGCTGGTAACGCCTGTTTCCATTCCCCACTCAGCTGCCAAAAGTTCTTGGATATTTCCCTTCATATGATTGAATAATAGCCTGTTGATTCCTTCCAGCAATGGATTCACTTTTTAAAATAACCAAATTCAAGAAGTTAGAAGAATGTAAGACCACACCAGGATCTAAGGCTCTGCTGCTTTAGGGGAAACATAAGCAACCTATGCTGAGAAGAGTGAGTTTTGTACTCAAGGTACATGCTGCTTTATCAAAAGAATGGAAGACACACACTGGTGTTAACACCTCTTCTATGGAATGCAACTCAGTTGATCACTAGTTGACCTCTGGAATGATAATTAAATTAGAATGACTTGTTTTAAAGATTCGATGCAGCACATGCATTAATAAGCATAGCTAGACTTCTGCTGTAGCAGTATTGTCACAGCCTATTCAAGACAACACAAAAGTGGCATGTTAGTCAACCATGTAGTTGTCTCCTTTATACATCCCTGGGGCTTCATGGGTTCAAGAGAAAATACAAGGGAGTGAAGTGTACGATCTAGCAATAAATCGCTTGTTACATCAAACCTGCAAAGACTCCACTTGCTTAACAGAGTTGCCCACCTGAGCTATCACTGCATGGTGTGTTTTATGAACCATGGACCCTTACATAATTCAGGTGTGTTACATGTAGGATAAGGCTCAAGACACAAGTGGTGTCTGAACCTAAGGAAGGTTATCTGAAAGTAATTGCAGGCTACACCTCAGAATATTAACTAGTGTTAAAATGTTGAAACCAGGTATTTAAAGGAAGGTACAATCATTAAATTGGCAGGCTATGTATTTTAAATCTATTTGTGCAAGTGAAGAACACGAGTTTCCCTTCAGAGCCTAATCTCAAGGGGTGGTTGTGAGTGGCATGCTTTCCTATCTAAGTTGTTAGGCATGCTGTGCCAGGAGTTAAAGGAAGAAAAGCATCTACTGCTCCAGATTAATAGTAAGGGACTCAGCTACAATTCAGCAAGCTGTCAGGCTTGTATATATGACAAGCTTGCACTGGAGCAGATAAATAAACTAGTATTCCTCACTAAATTTAGCTCTATTATCTACTGCATTTTAAGAGTATACACTAGGCAGCCTCTAAGAGCTTGATACAATTACAGTAGGAAAAACCATGCTTTAATTAAACCTGCATGAATGTTGGGCCTTATTCAGATAGTTTTTAAAAACTTGATGCATATCCAGTGACAAATTCCTCAAGTCAGGCAATCCAAAGTAAAGTTACAGGGTTTTCAGCTGCCTGACTTTCATCTGCAATTTGCATGAGTGCTTTCTGAGCACACAACCTTGGTGGGCCCTGTCACCTAATTAAAAACGCAGTGTGATGCAACCAAGTGTCTGGTTGTGCTTTTGGCACTCGGCTGGTTGAATATTGCTCCTAGACCAACAATTGGCAAGTACTTCATTGGAAGATGGAACTGGAATAGAACAGCTGCAGGAACAACAAAAAGGAGCTGTGCCACGGTTCTTCACTGTGCCTTCCAAATAGCAACCTGACCTGCTAGATCCAAGATGCCTTTATCAAGTTCCAGTGGAATAATTGCATCAAACAATACTTCGAAGATCTCGGGGATAGCCCATAAGTAGGCTTTGTAGGCATTGATCTGTTCAAGCCTGCAGTAAAGTTTTATGTGCTATATTACTGTATTTAAAAAAAAATGTAACTGGAATGTTGAAATACTGTATCACCAATAAAATTTGATTCTGGTAAGCACTTGGTGACTATTAATATGTAGTCATAAGAGCTTGTTAAAAGTCTTGATGTCACAAGCTTCACAATATTAAGTGTGTCAAACAAAAATTAGGAAAGAAGGTAGAAGGTTGCAATATTATGCTTAGATATAGGAGTAAGCTGTATAGAACACAGTGTTGAGTAACTTCTGAATAAATTGGATTATGCTGTAATGTCCGTAGAAGTAGATTAAATCACAGTTAGGATACATATAAATGATAGGCCTCCGCTGATCAAAAGTTGGGTTACATAGTGTCATGGTTTTCAAGTAACAAGTGTTACCAATACTAACAAATAATAAGCACAGACTAGAAAATGGCTGCAATGGGCTCTTGTTAAAAAAGTTCTAATGTCTTTGTGAATGTGATGATTTATCAATGCAAAGATGAGGAATTCTTCACTGCCTTATGAAGATACCTTTCCCCTATCTTTTATCTATCTGTTTTCCTGAACATTGGCATGTATATTTGAGGAAACTTGTCTGCACTCCCAAAATTAATCAAGATTGCTCTTGATATGTAACAATCCTTTCCATCAAAAATATATTGATAACTGAAAACTTATTCAGGATGTATGATAATACTTTTCACTTCGTAGAGCTGCAAGCTGCTGCAAGAGATGTTGGTTCAGCATTGTAAATTTTTTTTTTAAATTTTGGAAGAGAGTTGTGGCTATAGTAACCATCCTGTATGTTTTTAACAGAATTTTCCATCATGGGCTCCAGACCAATAGATCCGAAGGAACTCCTGAAAGGACTGGACTGTTTCCTTGGTAAAGATGGAGAAGTCAAAACACATGAAGGCATCACTAAAATTTTCAAGTAGGTTTTTAGCAAAGAACACTCCTGAACTGCTTTTTGTCATTTGTGAATACTGGACTCTTAGAACCTTTGACTTCCATCAGTTCTTATTTAAGGGTAATTTTATTTTTTGGTGCACTATAGTGGTGATTTGTACAAAAGGGCCACTAAAGGGAGAAATTTTAAAAACTCTTATTCATTCTTCTATCCACTGTTTTATACATGATATGGAAACCTACTTGAATCCTGTTTAGCTGTTCTGTAAGAAATAATTAAACCACTAATGCTATTATCAGATTTATTTGATTCTGAAATGCACATAGTAGTACAAGGTTTTGATAAGAATTCTGAAAAAGGTCAAAACAAAATTAGGAAGATTCTTAAAAATTGAATTATTATCTTAAATACAATCTCTCTATACCCTTCTCCCAACTATTTCTTACAAATATTAACTGGAGCCTAGTCCTCTGGTTAACAATAGTGCATTTCCAGCAACACTGAAGATTTTTGTCTTTATTTTTCCTAATTACAGTTTAATGAAAGATGCACAGAAGATGGTTAGTCGCTGCACCTACCTGAACATCTTGTTGCAAACCCGAGTGCAAGATATACTTGCAGAGTAAGAGCTGAATATTTCATGGAATAGAATTGGGTCTGCTAGTCCTAAAGGCAGAGGGAGTTCTGTGGACTATAAAGGAACAGGCTGGGAAGTCTTGAATGCTGACTTCTAGAGTTTTTTATTAATTAGTTGTGACTATGTTTTCAGTCAGACTTCTAAGTCATTGGCATATTCCTAACCAGTAGAAGGAAGAAGATGGAATTCTGGAGTGCTAGTGTAGATGGAAGTTACAAGGATGGAGGGAGTGGAAACACATTCAAGTTCCTTTACATTCTTGCCTTATTATATGTGGGTCTCTTAGAGATAGCCGTATAAATATTATTGCAGCATTATCTAGAAATAATGTACACCCCTGCAAATAATATAGCTCATTTTATATATGTGTTTGTCCTGCTGCAGATTCATCAAGGTTGGTGGCTATAAGCTCCTCAACACATGGCTAACTAACTCAAAAGCATCCAATAATGTGCCCCTTCTGCAGCAGATTCTGCTCACACTGCAGCATTTACCTCTTACAGTGGATCACCTGAAACAAGTGAGTCAATGAAGCAATGCTTGGATGCTGTCTTTTTGACTTGGCCTTTTGTAATGTTAGGTGGGATAAATGCTTTTCTTAAGTTGGGAGGGTCAGTAGGGTCACATCTTGTTCTGAAAGCAGTTATGTAAGGTAAAGCATTAAGAGAGCCTGCCTTGGTTCTACAGCCTGAGTTTCTGTTCCCTGTGATAATCTGGTGTGTCTCTCTCCTCCTCTCTCAGAACAATACTGCCAAACTGGTGAAACAGCTCAGCAAGACAAGTGAGGATGAAGGTAAAAATATGTTTGGGCAAATGTAGAATTCTGGCACATGCACTCCTGGGGTCTCCCTACAGTAGAAATCATTACATGCTCTTGCATTGGGTATTTAAGTTCTTTTCCTTTACAGAGCTCCGCAGACTGGCTTCCATACTGGTCAGTGACTGGATGGGTGTCATCCGCTCCCAGAGTAGTTCACAGCCTACAGGTGAGTGACTTTGTGCTGTTCCATAGATACTTATACTGCAGTAGTTTTGCAAAAGGCAAATTTAGCTGTTGGTCTTGTTTGAGGCTAGGTAGCTCTATCAGCCTTCCATATTTATCTTTTGTTTCATATATACCACTGGTATGTTTTTAAAAATTTCTAGTATTATGTTTATATATTTTCTAGGAGTCTAAAAACTTGATAGGCTGTTTTAGCTCTAATAGCGAAAACTAGGGATTAGTCTGTAGACATGGTAGCACTTCACTCTAAAAAGACTAATAAGTGTTAATGCTTTCTTTGTAGAACGAGAGAAGAAAAAGCGAAAGGAGGAGAATAAAAGCAAAGCACCTGTTCAAGAAAAGCCTCAGGAGGCCAAATCAGAAGCCAAGCCTGAGGAGACACCTGAGAAGAAGAAAGAAAAGCCAAAATCTCTCCGTACCACAGCACCCAGCCATGCAAAATTCCGTTCCACTGGTAAGATCTATGTGTAGGTGTAACCACTTCATCCTGATATAAACAAAACTACATTTATACATAATGATAAACCAGGACTCTTGGTTTATCCTGGCTTACTGTGAATGAGTTGTGTGTTGCTGTATGCAGCCCAGTTGTTCAGCCTTTGTATCACTTATTCCTGTGAGCAGATGAACAAACCAAAACTTGTTTGCTTAGTCTTGATGTCTTAATCTTGGGAGAAACAAACCAGACTTGGGTGTAATATTAAGCAGAACCATTTCTGGTCAGCTTACCCACTTGCAGAAGCAACAAAGTTAAGAGTGAATTCATTTACAGTAATCCAAGAATCTAGCCTTGATATGTGTGATTACAGACAATGTTTAATGTTCAATACATATGCAAGAAAATGATACAAACTGTGTTGCTTTGCAATTTTTCTAGTTTCATTATCTGTCTTTGGTGGGTAAATGATCCATATTTGGCAAAGCATTCTAGGAGTCTTGGAGTTGCAGCTGGAAATGGGTCCAATAATCATTGTTACTGCTAACTTCCAGGTTTGGAAATGGAGACTCCATCACTCATTCCTATAAAGAAAAATAGCAATGCTGCAGTAACCTCTGACAAATACAACTTGAAGCCAATACCACTGAAGCGGCAGAAGTAAGTCTTTATGTGTATAAGAGGAAAGTTCCTGTGGCCTTCATCTCTGTGGGGCCTGTGCACCTGTTCAGCGCATGTAGTAGCTCCTGCAAGTGTCAGACAAGTGGAATTGGTTCATTTACTG
Organism: Varanus komodoensis; assembly: GCF_004798865.1. Lineage (NCBI taxonomy): Eukaryota > Metazoa > Chordata > Lepidosauria > Squamata > Varanidae > Varanus > Varanus komodoensis. The sequence continues at coordinate 392,037 of NW_025335368.1, read as the reverse complement.
CCTTCTGTGTGCAGGGAAGGTGAAAGATCAGCAAAGCTAGGCTTCCCAGCCCTGTCCGATTTGCATCTTTTCCCAAATGGAAGAAGGCATGGAACAGGCAAAGCAGGTTCACTTCACCCAGGCCTTCTCTAATCAGAAAATCTAAATGCAGTGAAGCTGTTTTGCAAAGGATGTACTTGGGTGTATCATCTTTGTGATACATATCTCTGGGATGAAAAGACATGGGAAGCATGTCCCCACTCTTTGCCAGGGGATGTAGCCATGGCCAGTGATATTGTTTGCCCTGCAAAAGGCTTGGCTAGGTGTCATCCAGGTTCCCATCTCATTCTGGTTGCTTCCCACTGTAGTAATTGGAGACAAGGGCACAAAATCATACAATCCATTTCCAGAGCATTGTGCAGTTCTACATACACTGGAGCAAGGAAGTTAGGACTAATATGCAAAAGCTGTGTTTTCACCAAAAAAAGATGGCATATATTGAAAGCTCCTGAGTTAAGGTTTGTGTCAAGGAGAGAACTAAGCTATGCATTCAGAAATAGGAATCCATTTGGACTGATAGGAATAGCCTCTAGTGGCCTGCCCAAGTGCCCTTTCTTCTTTTGACTGACTGCACCTTTCTCTGCAGCACATCTGCCGCCACTGGAGAGAACCTGCCTGCTGAAAAGAAATACAAGCCCCTTAACACAACTCCCAACACTACCAAAGAGATTAAAGTGAAAATTATTCCTGCACAGCGTAAGCTTTTAACATTTATTACTATGTACGTTTTAGCATAGATAAAAGATGATCTAAGAAGCAATGAGCTAAGTATTGTGTGCTAGAAGAATTGTTATTTAGAACTAAAGTGTTTTGCCACCTTTCTTGAGCAAGGCTGTAGCATCAAATGTTGACTTAGACTGTAGTCTTTCCACACTTACTTGGAGTATAAACATGCACAGAATTACTTTAAGAGGCTTTGATTGCAATATTATGTTTAACACCTTTTTCTCAATTCTCTAGCTATGGAAGGCTTGGGTTTTTTGGATGCCCTAAACTCTGCCCCTGTCCCAGGGATCAAGATCAAGAAGAAGAAGAAAGTGCTGTCTCCAACTGCAGCTAAGGTAAGCAAACAGTTTATTGAATCAAGCCAGAAATTCTAATTTCTCAGAAGTGCGATAGTCCTTATTGGTGACAAAGGATGTAGGAAATACGTAATAGTTGGTGTATGTTTCTTAACCTTCAGCCAAGCCCTTTTGAAGGGAAGCCAGCCCCAGAAACCAGTACTGCCAAGCCATCTTCACCAGAACTTACCCCTACGTCAGAGCCGATGGATGTGGATAGACCTGGCACTCCTGTGCCTGCTGTGGAGGTGCCTGAGCCCATGGAGACAAGTAAGGAACAGGAGAAGGATGTTCCGTGTAGTGGGGGGTTGAGTTGATACTGTTGCCTTGATGCTATGAACGCAAAAGGAAGTTCTTAACAAATTAGCTTTACATTGCCCGAAATACAACTGGCATGAACAATAACATGGCAGCTTGATGTATGAGGGATGTCTGTCAATCCTGGTATTTGAGATGTGTGATTTGCTGACTGCATGTGTGTGTTCTTGTACAGACTCCTCTGAGCAAGGTGGCTTGCTGGATTCCAAGCCAGCTGAAAGCCTAGCCGAGTCTGCACAGCTGACAAAGAAGGGCAAGAAGAAGAAGACAGTGAGCTGGCCTGAGGAAAGCAAACTGCGGGAGTACTTCTACTTTGAATTGGATGAGACTGAGAGAAGTGAGTGTCTTTCTGGGGAGAAACTTGAGCAGTTCAGAGGTTCTGTTGGAAGATTCCCATTGTGTTTTTAATACAGTTTAGTGATGACTATTCCATGTATTTAATCATACAGAAAGAGCAGTGACTGAGTCATGACACTAAATGATGTGTATGTCCAGGCTTTTAATTTTGATCACATAATAAGCATTTTGGACATTCTTGAGTTTTTCTCCTAAGTCTGTCTTTACAAGCAGTAGTTTTAAGGGCTTGATAAATGCATACATAAATATACTGATGCTTGGGATTTTTTCTGCTACAGGATGATTCTTCCTTTCTGTTTCTTTGATCTGTGATGATGGCTTTGGCCAAAGGAAATAAGAATATGGCTGATTTTATCTTTAAAGCAGTCACAGTGGGGTGATTGATAGGACAAAAAACATAGAAATATCATATGCAGTTCTCTAATCCAATGTTATTCAAGGTGTCTGTCAGAGCTTATATTCAACTGACTAGATATCCTCTATTCCACACGCACAGTCAATGTTAACAAGATCAAGGACTTTGGTGAGGCTGCCAAGCGAGAGATGCTGAAGGACCGCCATGCTTTTGAGACCGCCCGTCGACTCAGTCATGATGCCATGGAGGAGAAGATCCCCTGGGTTTATCCAAAGCTCATTGACTTGCCTGCTCCACTGGTACAGCCAGGAAGCGGCAGTCAGGAAAAATTCACCCAAGCCGAAAGGGAGAAGGGCATTTTACAGGAAATTTTCCTCTCAAAAGAGAGGTGAGTGAAGGCCAGTTGACTTGAAAGTGTGCATTTTACCTACATGAAATTCTGGTTATGATGCTTGTATTTCCAGTGGAAGAGATCCAGAGGCTGTGAAAGACTTCTGTGAGATGTGTGGGTAGAGGCCAGATGGGTTGTTGGACTGAATCAGTTGGAGATGCTTGAAATACAAGGATTCATATGTATGTTGAAGAAGCTAGCAATAGAGAATTTCTTCTGAGGAATTTAGAAGGGCTGATTATGAGTTTTGGGAAAGGAAATTTTAAGGGTATTTCTGCTTTCAGGGGACTTCGACAACTCTTGTTTTATTCAGCCATTTCTTCTGTGCTGTCTAGGCACAGTATTGGTGATGCTTGACCTACTGATATTTCTGTGAGAGGAGAGCTAGTGATTAGTCAGGGTAAACAGACAAATCTCCCCCTCTCCCTCCCTCCCTCTGTAGAATTATAATTTAAGTTAAAAATCCAGGCCAACTTTTTTCCTCTCTCTCCTCAGTGTTCCTGACAGCCCACATGAACCTGACCCAGAGTCCTATGAGCCATTGCCACCCAAACTTATTCCACTAGATGAAGTAAGTGTGACCAACTCTCTTGTGCTCCATCCCTTGCTCTGAGCAGAAAGGAATAACTTAGCGGGCTACAACAGGAGCGGGAGTAATAGTCAGGGCTCATCTTGCAATTGTGAAATAGGGTAAGGCTTTTTTTTTAGAGCAGGGCACTCAGAAAACCAGGCTGCTAGGTTTCCTGCTTGTAAGAAAGCAGATTTTAGAATGGTACGAAACTTTTAGAAATCCTGTGCTCTATGCCTTTTCCCCTTCTCTCTGTCTTGGTTTCCTTTTTGTGTAGCGGAAACAAGCTGGAGAAGGGGAATGTTTTGGACCGGAAGCCAGATGATGATCCCGGGGTAGAGCTGCCAGCCCTGCCCAGCTACCTGAACTCCTTGTCGCCAGTCTCCCTCTGGGTTTGAGCAGCAAGCTCCCCAGCAGCCAGCCCCTCTTACTCCTTATGTCTCCTCTGTCACCTCTCTCAGGAATGCTCCATGGATGAGGCCGCCTACGAGGAAAGACTCGACCCGGCCACCGCCTCGCAGTCTCCGGACAGAGCTGGGGGCTCGAAGCTGCCCCCGGTCCTGGCCAACCTCATGGGCAGCATGGGGGCAGGCAAGAACCCACAGGGCCCCAACCCCTCCATCAACGTGCAAGAGATCCTCACCTCCATCATGGTAACTAGAGCCGCCACAGTGCAGTCTGTTAAATAGCAGAAACACTAATTGCAGCTGACCTGGAAAGAGACTATAGGCCCCTACCACTGCCTTGTCATCTGCTGTGAACATAGTTGAGAACCCAGAATCTCCTAACCCTAAGCTAGTCCCAATTTACCTAGATATTGTCAAATAGGTGTATGGCCAGAATTCATGTCTTCTGTTCTACCTTCAGAGAATACAAAGAACAGAGATTCCCATAGTGGTCCAGAAGAAGCAGATGAGTGGGTTTCTGTCCTGAAACCCATTTTCTGATTTAGGTCAGAACCTGCTGCCTTGATTGTCACAAGACTGAACAGAAGGAATGCAGAAAGTAAAAGCAGTTCCAAGAGATGCCAACACTGAGAATTAACTGCATCCCTAGGCATTTTGGATCAGTGAGATCTTGCAGTGGGGCAATCTGCAGAGGATGGGAAAACAGGCTCTGGCCTGGTACCCATATGAAAGGACTGCCAAGACTGAAATATTTTGGGGTTTCAGTCACAGGAGTACTTCCATCTGGGTAGTAACCTGACCGTGCTTACCCAGTTTTTGGATTGCCCCTAATGAAGGATATTATTGTTCCAAAATGAGTTGAGCAATGAGTTGCAATTCTCAGTGTTACTATCTCTGAGAAGTTTCTCTTTGTTGCATTCTTTCTGACATGGGTGCTTCTGTTCTGGGTATCCTATACAGTTCCTGTCTCAGCTAGCCATTCTAAGTAGGGTTTGTATACATGAGAAGTGTAGCAAGTGGGGATGGGGCAACCAAGACTGCAAGCATTCTCTGATCCTGTGAGTTTCTTCTATTTTATGCAGGGTGGCTCAAACAATCATAAAACAGAAGAGCTGATGAAGCAACCAGACTACTCAGACAAGATTAAACACCTTCTGGGCAACTTACAGGGTCAGCCTGGACCAGGTCCTTCAGGAGGTAAGAGAGGAGCTGATGCACTTGAGAACATAGAAGCCTTGCCCCTACATTGAGTGTCCATCCATCGATCACATTTTTATGCCACCCCATTGAAAAAGGCTATGGATAGGGAGACCTCTTCCATCAACTGTACTCCCATGCACAGCAGCTTTTCCCTGCAAGTAAATGCCATGAAGTGGGGTCAGGGTGTTTTCTGATAGTACAGATGGGAAAACAGACCCCCCCCCCCCAAAAAAAAGGGAATTTGTCTAAGATGATCAAGAGAGGGCATATCAAGAGCTGGCTGTCTGAATTCAAGGCTTGCACAAGTCAATGGAATATACTTAGCTTAATGGTTTTTTGTAATTCGATCTCTCTCATTAGCTCTACATAGAAACCAATCTCTTTTATTATAGTTCCACACACGCTCCTTGGACCAGGGCCTGGTCCAGTTCCCAATGGATTCCCACCAGGGCCCAAAAATATGCAGCACTTCCCTCCTGGAGGTCCCGGACCCATGCCTGGTAAGTAGCAATTGGATGTCACCACAGAGAAAAAGCATGGCATAGCTGTAATTGTGGGTGAGTGGGAGGACGTGGCTCTGGGGAATCACCTGCATTAAGTTGCGTGCTATCTTGCTGGGTGTAGTCATGCTCATCATCTTCTTCTTCTGACTCCTTAGGACCACATGGAGGCCCAGGTGGCCCTAGCATGCCCCCAGGCCCAGGTGTGCCCAGCGGACCTCGGATGATGGGCCCACCTCCGCCCCAGTGTAATGACGGATACTGGGATCCTCCTGATGGTGGCATGCGTGGTGGGCCCCATGGAGGCATGAGAGGCGGCAGCCCTGGCCCAGGACCTGGCCCCGGCCCTTTTCATCGTGGGCGTGGTGGCCGAGGAGGAGAGCCCACTTTCCGTGGGCGAGGAGGTGGACGGAGTGGCGGCCCCCCGAATGGTAGGGGTGGCCCTCCCAACAGCAGCATGGGCGGTGGCCATGGAGGGGGACACGGCGGTGGTGGCCATGGAGGTCACGGAGGAGGGGGCCACCCAGGGGACCACAGCCGGGGACATCCAGGCGGCCATCCAGGGGACCACGGCCGGGGACATCCAGGCGGTTATCCAGGGGACCACGGCCGGGGATATCCAGGGGACCACGGCAGGGCACATCCAGGGGACCATGGCAGAGGTCATCCCGGGGACCGCGGCTGGGGCCATGGCGGAGGTAAATATTGTGGCAATATTGCTTGCTTTGCTCCTGATTGGGTGGGATTTGCAAGGGTGCGAGGTGGTTGTTCAGTGCCCCATGTTTCATGAGTAGGCGAGCAGCTGAATAAGCAAAGGGGAATGGCCTTTTAGAGAACAGTTGCTCTTGCTGGGTCCTTTGAGTCCTGATAATAAGCAAATTCTTTGCACTATAGAAATGCTGGGCTGGGCTGGGCTGGGCTAAGCAAAAAATAGGTTCCTTCCCATATTTCTAATGCATGCGGTTTTGATTCGAAACATTTTGCCAACTTCATGTATAGTATTGGTCTTTGTGCTGCTTGTGCATGGTTGATGCTTCGCATTCTGGGTTCTTTATAGAGTATATAATTCCTGGGAATACTGTGCATGCTGGACGAAGTGATTGTGTGGATTTCCTTTGTTTTCTCACTGGTGTGGCTTACCACTCTGCTCTTCCATTTGTCCTCTCAGATAGGTCAAAGCGTTCAGTATGTCGTCACTTCACAATGAAAGGCAGCTGCAGGTACGAGAACAACTGTGCCTTCTACCACCCTGGCGTGAATGGGCCACCCTTGCCCTAGTACTAGGGATCTGCTCCCCTTTCCCTATCTCTAACTGTGGTATCAGTGCACATTCCCACGTCTTGGACTCTGGGGCTTGAGCTCCAACTTCAGACTCATGCTGCATCCATCTTTTTATGGCTTCCATGAGGCCCTTGAAATGCTTGGGGCAGGGGGAGGCAACTGCTCTACGTCTGCTGCTACTGATGAACTGCCATGTCACAAAGGAGCCACTGGGAGACACCTCCCTCCTGCCTGTGGGGTGATGAGACCACCAATGACTTGAAAGCACAAGAGACTTATGGAGGGTTTTAAAACTGATTTGTGTAAATATCCCTGTGAAACCAGCAGAGGAAGAGGGGACGCTGCAGCTCGCAGCCCTGCCTGGAACCAGATTCTCAGGAACCAGACCTGCACTGAAGACATTTGCTTTGGTCTGGAGGAACAGCTGGCATCTGCAGGAAAACTCTGCCATTTTAGGAACAATGTGTGAGGCAGGGGTGGGGATGAAGCAGTCGCCTGTGGATTATTCTGTGGGATCTAAAGGCAAGGAATCCACTGCTGTCTAAAGGCCAACTAGAAGAAGGGGGAATGCCAGCAGCTGCTGCTTGCACAGTACCCTCTTGAGCCATGGTGCCCTGTCTTCCCATTTATAAAATACCCCCTGCAGTGTTCCCACTGACTGCAGAGCTGTGATTTCCCTTGGTGCTAAGTGTGTCATTGGGGGAAACCTACAAACTGTTTTCTATGAAAACTCAACCTTGACTCTAAAGATTTAGGGGGTAATTTTTGTTTTCCTGATTTCATTGTTGGTTGTGGGTTTTTAAAAACTGTCTCACAAGATGTGGACTCTTCACTACATCTTTTGTCTCCCCCCTTCCTTGAAGTGGGTGCAGCAACCCCCTCACCTGAGGGGAAGAAAGTGTCTCGCTCTAAGTTTTTGTATATTTTGTATATTAGTAATAAACATGGTGGAAAAATGAATTATCTAATTTAACTCCTGTAGTCTGGACTGGTTGTTCATTATTGATTTTGAAAATTACTCTCACTAGATTCATTTGAAAGGGGGTTGAGGAAGAAGGGGTTACGGCTGTCAGGGGAGTCTGAAACTTCGCATTCGTCGTGGTCTCTCTGCATCACACATGTGAGCTTTGTGCCTGCACAGAGCATGTCAGTAGGAAGCGTCTATAACTAAGCATTCAATTGGGTGGGAGCCCCTCCACTTCCTGTTCCAGGATAAGGTGGGGAGAGGTTCCCACCCATCCCCTCGGTTCCTTTCGAGGCCATTGTACCTAGTTTTGGAAGTGCTACTCAGCACTTGCCTGATGCTTAAGTAGTTTTTGGCTTCTCTGCCAACATTCACCTCATCTAGGACAGTCTTTTCCAATTAGTACATACACAGGCTCTATGTTGACTCGAGATGATGGGTCTTTTAGTGAAGGGCACCAGGTTGGAGAAGGCAACTATAGAGTAAGGTGCTCACTGCTGTGTCCCACTTAAAATGGGCAGCTGCCAAACAGTTCTGGTGCAGCAGCACTCTACAGCTTGGGTTGCAAATTATGCTCTACAGCAAATGGCAGCCCTTCCCAGCAAATGTTAGTACTTAGAGAAGCAGTAATCCTCTGCCTTAGTAAAATGAATTGTTCTGAACAGAGGTATGTAGCTCTAATCTATGCATGTTTATTCAAATGTAAAACTGTGTCCTGAAAAATCTAAAGTATCATGAAGTACTGTTTTTCCATATCAGTGTTTTTCCATTGTTCTTCATCAATCATGAAGTATTGTTTTTCCATATCAGTGTTTGCCACCCAGTAGTGGGGGTGGGGGTGGGGCAGAGGAATTGACCTGCAATTTAAGCAAGGCCAATTGTGTGAAGCTAATAGTTTAAGTTTTGCTTTAAAGAAAAATGAGGAAACTGCTTTTGTGGAAACAGAAAAAAATGATGCAAAGTTGAAGCTTTTGGTGTGATGTGTAACTTGTTCCAAATTAGAAGACTCCTAGCGTTCCAGATCCCCCCCCCCCCAGCAAAGTGTTGCTATCCTGCGGTCCGTGTAGAACCTGAGATGCTCAGATTCCTAACTTGAAAGAATGGGCAGAAGGGAAGAGACACATGGCTGTTTTGATACAAAGGTTTTGCCAGCACCACTGCTTTCACGTAATTTTGAGAGGTTTTCATAGCCTCCTTCATTTGTAATCTAGCTGTTTCCCCACCACTTTTGTCTGTTAGAAAAGCTTATCTTTTAAATGCCTAGCTCTTGAGCCCTCTGGAGGTAGCCCATATAAATAGTGCCCTGGACATCTTGGATAAGGGTGGGATGAAAATGAGATTAGAATAAACTGGCAATGGGTCACCAACATTTCAGGCAGAGAGAACTCTTCAAGGCAGATTATACTAGAGATACAGTGTTACTGAAATTAGTACATGCATTCCATATAGATAAGAATCTTACACCTTAGAATAGCATTTTAAAAAATGGCTGGTAAAGTTCAACTTGTGCTTTCTCCCAGTGCATGTATGCTCAGTGGCTGTACACAAACCGTTCCAACTTTTTGCATCAGATTGCAAAGCCATGACAGGGTCAGAACATGTCTTCAAAAGTATGCTGCTGTATTAATATATGTACACTTTACGATGCTTGGCTTGCTGGAATTGTCTGCATTACACATAGCATTCACTCTCTTTACTAGCGTTAGGATAGCAATGTCTTTTGCTAGGTTCCTGACATACTTGGTAAGAGCTTTAAGGAAGCTGTATCTGCTATGGCCATAAGATCACCACTTCTAACACACACATCATGGGTGGAAAACCAACAGCAGGGCTTGGAACTAGATTTAGTTGCACTTCTATTAGACCCACTGAAATCAACAGAATTGAGGTTAGGCAAGTACCATCGATTTCAATGGGCCTACTCGAGTATGACTATATCTGGTTCCAACTTGATGGATTCTCTGCATGGATCTAGTACAGCTCTAGAATTTTTGGGAATGCCAAGGTTCAGTTAAAATAGTTTCTATACCTGACAGATACAGAGAACCATTTAAAAAGAAGACACTACACTGCATTCCCCATGATCCCCATGATTTTGGTTCTCTACTGTTCCACTACTTGGCCTAATTGCAATTTCAATCTAACCTACCTAAAGCATGAGAGCTTTAAACAATGTTAACACTTTCTCCTGGAACTGAATGGAACGTATAAAACATATGTTTTATTAACTTAAGATTTAGAATATTGTCCAGGGCGTATTCACTTCCCATCCATTTATTTGAGGATGTTCAGGGATCAAGGCAGCACTGAGGTAAACTTGGAATACTACCAAGCTGCAGCATAAAGGCTTGTCCCCACTCATTTTCAGCCAACATCATCCTATCCTAACCATCTTGTCTCCAGTTCTTCAAAAGAGAGACACCAAAGACTCCACAAAATTGTTCATCACATTTTAATTTAATAAGTTTATATGACTCTGCAACTATTCCAAAAGGGAGAGAGGCAGGGAAGGAAGAGCGCAGAACTGTAAAATGAGAGGTTCTCCAAAATGTCTGCTTCACAGAATGTAAGCCATTCTGAGGGGCACCTGCCTTTCTCCAAGCCCCTCAACACCTCTGCATTCCTGCATGGCGAGGAGAGGAAATCAAGGACCTGTTCAAGCATCTCCTCCCACTCCCCCACTGGCAGATCAGCCATTAGAGTCCTTGGTTCATCAAGAGAGGGCAGAGTCCTGTTTCATCACTGGGCAAATGAAAGGAGGCCCCGGGCATCGCTGGCAACTGCCTCTGTCTGCCTTATTCCCGGGGTCGATTGACGAGTACTTCACCCAAGGCCTCCAGCACTTCACGTTTGTAGTCTTCAAAGTCGCCATCTATCTGGTTGACGGTCTGGTCCTCCACCACCCACAGATGGCAGTTGGTCTCTGTGATAAGCCTGGCATCGTGGCTGACCACAATCACAGCTGCAAGACCAGAGGGAGAGAACAGATAGGATGGCCCCGGTCGGTCACGCTGCAAGTTCCTCCTCCCCCTCCACAGACCGCAGGGCTCCTTTCTCTTTTCATGTGCTGGAAAATTTATTTAAGCCATCATGGGCTGAAATGACCGTGCAGACCAGGTCAGTGTATCTGATGCACTTTGAACACTAAAAAGCACAATATAACTACTTAAAAACAGCAGAGTGTCCCTTTGCTCAGAGGGTACCAAAGCTGACTTAATCAACAAGGGATCCCAGGAGTTTGTTTTCAAAGGTCTACTAGTCAGGACTATTATCTACAACTTGCCCCCATTATCTGCAGGGAAAATAATTCCAGGCTGTTTCTGCCATACCGCTTTGCTCACAGTCTGGTGCCATTCACAGGCCTCAATGGAATGGAGCAGGGGGAACCTCACACCAACCATTTCTATGCATTCAAAATAAGAAGCCTGGTGTTGTTTTTCAGAAATGGACAACATCATAGTTGCAACTCAAGAAGTAGTAGCTGATGTGTGCAAGTGCTGGGACATACTGGGGTTCTCCTGAGTAGCACCAGCTCTGGAGGAAACTCCTGAAGTTCTCCAGAACCTTGAGGTCAGTGGGCTGTAGCTCAGTAGCAGAGTAGTTACTTGGCATGCAGAAGGCCTCAAGTTCAATCCCTAGCTTCTCTGGTTAAAAGGATCAGGTGGCAGATGATGGGCAGGACCTATTTTGTCTGAGACCATGGAGAGGCCCTGCCAATCAGAGAAGACAACAGAGTTTGAGGCAGACAAGAATGGCAACCAACAAGCAGAGGAATAGGAAACAGTTGGCAGAATCTCACCAATGGTAGACCTCAGCTTGATTGCTGAAGAACAACGGGAGAAGAAGAAACGAGCAGAAGGAAATTAGAAAAATTTGGGACCGATATGGAAAGGGTAAGTTTAAGTTTGGTGTTAGCAAAATTGCAGAAGAGATTTATAACTGTTGTAAGATTTAAGAGACAGTGTGGTATAGTGGTTAAGAGCATGGGACTGGGACTCAGACGATCTGGGTTCTAGCCCCCGCTCGGCCATGGAGCCAACTGGGTGACTTTGGGCCAGCCACAGACTGTCAGCCCAACCTACCTCACAGGGTTGTTGTTGTGGGGATAAGATGGAGGAGGAGAATGATGTAAGCTGCCTTGAGCCCTTAGAGGAAAAAGGCAGGATATAAATTGAAAAATAAATAAATAAATAAATAAAATAAAGCTGTGAAAATAGTAAAGTTAATTAAATAATATAAGGTGTATAGCACTGTATTTTGAATGAGTCTAATGATCGAAATATGGAAAAAAATTACAGTGCTACGGTAAAGGGTAAATTTAAGTTTGGTGTTGTTACAAGATTCAAGAGATAAAACGCTATAACATAGTAGAGTAAGGTTAACTTTTTGTTGTAAGCCGCCCCGAGGCTTCGGCGAATGGGGCGGCATAAAAATGTTTTAATAAATAAATAAAATAAAAAATAAATAAATAATATAAGTTTATAGCATTGCATTTTGAAAGAGTTTAATGATCAGCTGAACATAAGCCAGCAGTGTGACGCAGCAGCTAAGAGGACAAGCACCACCCTTGAATGTATAGCCAGAAGCCTGGCTTCCAGATCTAGGAGGTGCTGATACCACTCTACATGGCTCTGGTGTGCCCACAGCTGGAGTACTGGGTCTAGTTCTGGGCTCCACATTATAGGAGAGGCATAGCTAGGCTAGAATCAGTTCAGCACAGGGTCACACGAATGGTAGCTGGGGTGGGAGGGATGACGTATGAGGACTGATTGAGGGAACTGGGTCTTTTCAGCCCGGAGACTCCCAGGGGATCTTTAAGCGACTTATAGGTATGTGAAGGGATGAAAAGCATATGGGAGTTCAAAATACAGAGAGGTGGCAATTATTATAGCTAAGATAGCTGAGTATAAAACTAAAGTGAAGAAAGATGTGAAAGGTAGATATTTGATACTATAAGGTGAAATGAGAGGAGAAGATTATACATTAGTTAATATTTACACAGCAAATGTTGATCAGATGAATTTTTTAAAGGTTGTCCTGGAAAAATCAGAAGGCATTAGGAAAGGATTTGTAATAATGGCAGGAGATTTCATTATGGTAATGGATGAAAGGAAGGATAGATTAAATCCTACTAAAAAGGAAACAAGGTGTAATAGTACATCATTAAATAAAATGATAAATGATATTGATTTAAAAGATGCATAAAGAGAGTTGAAGGGAGAGAGAAAAAATATTTGTTAGTTCATAGATCTTATTCTAGGATTGATTATACATTTGTATCAAAGGATCTTTTTTCCTAGAATATATGCTTCAGATATAGGCTTGATAAAAATTATTGATCATGCATTAATAGATATGGACTTTAAAATAAAATGTGATTATGAAGAGGCTAGAAAATGAGGATGGATTTAAATGTTTTACAACATAAGCATATAATAGATAAAATAGAGAAAGAACTGAAAGAAATGTTAATGATAAAGAGGGAAGTGCATGAAGCTTCGTATGGGACACAATGAAGGCTGTTGCAATCAGAGTATTTATTAGGGAAACGTGGTATTTTAAAAGGCAATGGGCTAAATACGTGGAAAAATTAGAGGGTGATATAAAGGATCTGGAGAAGAAATATATAAATGATGGGGATATTAAAATTTTGGTGGAAATACAAGGTAAAAGGAAAGAGTTGCAGAATAGGGAAATAGCATGAACACAGATAAATGTAATATATTTGAAAAGGGATTTTTTTGAATTTAGCAGTAAGAATTCAAGAATGTTGGCTAGAGCTATGCAACAAAAAAGAAGTACAAACTTAATAGGAATAGTTAAAGATGAAAAGGGTAAAAATGTAACTTAGTGAAAGAAAAGTTAGGAATACTATGTAAATTTTATTTGAAGCTATATGCAGCTGGGAAGATGCCAATAGATAAAATTAGATCATATATAGAAAAGAATGTTGGGAATAAATTGCAGCCGGAAGATGGAGATCTAATGGAACAGGTGGTTAGGGAAGAGGAGATAGAAGAGGTTATTAGTAATTTAAAAGTAAGGAAAACTCTAGGCATAGATGGATTATAAGCAGAGTTTTATAAGGCATCTAGAAAGTTGCTGGTACCAAAATTAAAATTTCTTTTTGATAGCATACTGGAGGATGGAAAGATTCCAGAATCTTGGAAATATTCTTCAATAGTTTTGATACCAAAACCTAAGGATTTGACAGATCCTGGAGCACATAGGCCTATATCTTTGATAAATTAAGGCGCAAAAATGTTTATTGCAATATTTGCAAAAAGATGGAATAATTTTATTGATAAATGCATCAAAGTGGATCAGACTGGTTTTACAGTGGGGAAGAATGTTGGCTCTGACTATAAGAGTATCAGACATAATAGAATGTTTATCATAGGAAAGGTTAAAAGCAGGCATAATAGCATTGGATATTTTCAAAGCTTTTGATTGTGTGGAATGGCCAGCAATTAAGATGCTAATTGAGACATTAGGATTTGGTTCACAATTTAAATGTGTAATAAATCAATTATATTCAGAAAACTTTGCAAACTGTGACAGTTAATGATGGCTTAACAGAAAGAATATCCTTAGGCCAAGGCACTAGACAGAGATGCCCTCTTTCACCAATATTGTTTGCTTTAGTTATAGTATTATTGACAAATAGTATAAGAAATGATGATACTATAAAAAGGTATTGAATTTTAACTTAAACTTAAAATTAATTTATTTGTTGATGATACATTGTTAACAAATGAGGACCCATTTAATGTCATTGATCAGATTAAAACTCATTTGGTGGAATTTGGTGAGAGGTTTACAGGTTAATTGGGATAAATCTGAGATAATGCTGTTTAATTGCAGTAGGGAAGAAAAGGAAGGAATTAAGAATACATTTCATATTAAAATATGTAATATACTTAGGTATAAATATCTCAGAAACAATGTCTAAAATAATATTTTTGTATATTCAGGAAAACAAGATTATTTTGGTTTGGTAGAACAGCAGTTTATAAAATGAAAATTTTACTTAAGATTTTTTTTTTTACTTGGGATGTTGCTGATTAGGATATTAGGGAAATAGTTAAAAGATTGGCAAAATATTATTAATAAATTTTGTAACAAAGAAAGCAAGGATTAGTAAGAAAAGATGATATGAACCACAAACATTCATGTTTTAATAAATAAATAAATACTATTATTGTTTACTATAATAATAATTATTATTACTGTTTTTAATTATTGTAAGCCATCCTGAGATGTTTTATCAGGAAGGATGGGGTAAAAATGTTTTAAATAAATAAATTGAAAGGAGAAATGGGATCTTCAGTTAACTGAATGGTATAAAGAAGTTTGGAATGTAGTTGTTATTGATAAATTGACATGTGGGATTAGGGTGAGAAAGGGATAGATAAAGAAGAACAATTTTAATGATATATGATTGAATATGTACTAATAAAAATGAAGTGTATTAAACCTTTGGCTAATTCAATGCAATTTTGGATAGAAATGAGTGGAAAGTTAGAGCCAGAAGCAAAAAAGAAAGAAATGAAGGAAAAAAAATATTATTTATCCATGGTCCCAGTAGAGGGGTGTACTGTTTTTATTTATAGGGTTTTTTGTATCTTGTGCGGTTTTTTCTTCTATTTTTTGATGTATTTTGTATTTGTATTTATTTGTAGTAGTTTATTATCATTAATACAATTTTAAAAAATTAAAAAGTGGGACCTGGTGCAATGCAAATCTTCATATTGCTGTGTTTTGAAGGGAGTACTTTAGTCCAATTCCTATTCTCAGGGGAAGGAAAAGCCCTCACTGCTGCAGCCATTCACAGCCAGAAGGCCTCCTGATGGTCAGGATCCCAACCATCTGGAGGACACCATCTTGGGGAAGGCTTCTGCATGACTTTGGAACTATGCGCTGTTCCACCATATGGACCGAGACAATTTGTCCTGGGGGCTCATTCAGCCAATTAAGGCAGCATGAAGCAATCAGTCCTCCCTGTTGGACTGGTACTTCTGACTGGGCACCACCTTGGGAAGCAGCTCAGACCAAAAGGTTCAGACTCACCCCCTTTATAATCGTTGATGGCATCTGCCAAAGCGTCAATTGACTCGATATCCAGGTTATTTGTAGGTTCATCCTGTGGGTGAAGGAGAGTCACACAGAGAGATAACATTCATTTACAGAAAAAAAAGATAACTGGCTTCAGAAATGGAGCAGGAGGGCATGGGGGAAATGATTCCATCAGATACATCCTGCAGCAGCAAAGCAGCTATGCGACATCTGTCACTTGCCACACATCCACGCACTAGGTTGAAATTTTTAGGTTGAAACTAGGATCCAGAAGCCAATGAGGGCTTCAGAGGGGGGCCAAACCCGGAAGGCTGCATAGGTGGGTGGTAGCTAAACAAAGGACCCAGAGCTGGGGTGAGGGATAAATGTGTGAGTCGGGCAAGCAGATGCACCAAAATGGAAAAGGAGGGGAGAGGGGAGAGGCACACTGTGGGTAGGAGAACGCATGCCAAAGCAGATGGGAAGCCAGGGTGATGTGACTGCCCCAGGGGTGACCATGCTTCCATTTGAGAGAAGAGGGAGCAGCTTTTTCTGTGGACTTCCTGCTGAACAGACGCAGGTCTGGCGAAGGGGCCAGGATCTCCTTCCACAAAAGGAAGGAACTGGCCATGAGGGGAAGAGCCTGGCTTGAGGAATGCTCTGCTGACTCATCTTTAGGGACCTCCCCTCTGCCCTCCCCAAGCATAGCTTGTCCCATTCAGCAGGGACGCCGGACTCTCTCCCCAATATTCTCTGAGAGTTGGAAGGGCTGCTGTGGGGAGGAGGGGAAGGGGGTGCCAGCTCAGATCTGGATCCAGCCCTGTTGCTGGGAGATCTTCGGTGCTCTGCTGGGGGATGGTGCAGTTCCTTGACTCAGTCCTCCTGCACCTCAGAGGATCATCTGGCAGGGAGAGGAACGGCAGGGAAGCACCTGCAGAGCTCATCTAAGCACCCCATGCCCTGCTCACACTGAGATTTTTCAATTGTTCTGGAAGTGACTCAGCACAGAGAGAGATTGAGACCCACCAAAATGAGGACATCTGGTTCTCTGCAAGCCAGTTCCGCAAATACCACACGCGCTTTCTGTCCTCCTGGAGAAGAAGGAAAAGAGAGTCAAGTGGAGAATTAGGAGACTTGCCTTCTTCCCCCAGAGGTGGCAAAAATGGGATCTTGTCTGCCCGATGCTGTTGAACACAGAGAGAGGGCTTAAAGGTGGGGTCAGAAGTTCTAAGGCAAGGGCACAGCAGCTTGCGGCCCTTCAAGGTTGTTGGCCCTCTTCCAACTGTCTATGCTGGCTGGGGCTGATGGGAGTTCTGGGCCGAAGACACAGCTGTTCTGCCCTCCACCCATCTTCTCTCCAGCCTGCTTCTCAAGGTTGAGATGGAACACCAGCATTGAATAACTAGCACAGCCTTCCCGAGCCTGGTGGCCCCAGCCAGTACGGCCTCGACAGAATAAATCTTAAGAGCAGCAGGAAAGCCCTGCTGGATCAGGCCAAGGATCCATCTCATCCCGCACTCTGTTCACACAGTGGCCAGCCAGCTGCTCACAGGATCCCACCCGTGTTTCCCACATGTGGGCACACTGCCTCTGCTATGGGCAGCAGCATATAGCCATCAAGTCTTGTAGCCATTAGCAGCCTTCTCCCCATGAAGTTCTCTCATCCCCTTTTAAAGAAATCCAAACCATTTTCCCTCACTGTATCCTGTGGAAGTGAACTCCATCGTTAAAATCTGCACTGTATGAAGAAGCACTAGAACACAAAGAGGTGCCCCATGAAGCTGGACAAGCCGTCCTGAACCTCCCGCCAATCAATCAGCTTCATGGGACAACTTCATTGCGTTCTAACACTATGACACAGGGGGAAAGCACGTGTGAGCGACGCTCCACCTCTCCTCCCGGACCGTCCCTATTCCTGCTCCCACCCCACCGCTGCACATACCGGACAGCTTGCAGATCTGGATGGTGTGGGCATGGCTCTCCAGGCCAAACCGCCCCAGGCATTTGCGTGCATCCTGGTACGGCAAGTTGAAGTTGCGTTGCAAGTATTCTGTCGCTGTTTCCTGCATGTTCAGCTGGTCAGCATACTGCTGATTGAAGAAGCCAATTTTCTACCGGGGGTGGGGGAGGAAAAGTTGTCAGCCACAGCAAACCAAACCATGTCTTTCACCCAGCACTGACAAAGCGCCTTTCATAATCTGCCATCCAAGCAGTGCACCGATTCCAGACTTAGTCATGCTTAGAACAGTCCCCCTGTCATGACCAAATTAGTCTCACTGATCTCTGAACTTGACTAGCTCTGGATGAGACCTTGTTAGTGACTCTTTCAATCCCATTTGGTCTCATTCACTTAGGATGTCTCTTCATATGTTTTGGACTGCGGTTCTATAATCCTCGACCATTGGCCAGGCAGGCTGGGGGTAGTGTGAGTTGTAGTGTCCCAAGCTGCCCATCCCTGATTTAGGTGAAGCTGCTAGCCATAAATCCACAGCTGTGTTAGGAATTAAAGAATACTGAGCCCAGGAATTTGTCCCATCAGAACGGGTCCTTCCACACAAAATTCCACTGTTGCTGGATTTCATTTCAAGCTTTCATATCAGCAGCATAGCTTATTGCTGCTGCTGATAGGAGTCAGAAACCCATGCTGATCTACTGCAAATCACTGGATCGTCCCATAGATCCAACTGACCTTCTGCTCACCCCAAATTAAACTGCAAGGGGAATGAATGTCCCTTTGGGCCTGTTTAGAGGGAACGCAAGGCATGCTGAGCAGCGATCAACAGAGCCGGTTCTTGGATACACCTTCCACATCCAAACAGGAGAGTTGCGTGTGAGGGGCTGAGTAGGTGGGTGAGGAGAAGGGAAAGAGGGGGAAATCCTCCCTTCGCCTTTTATGGCTGGGGAGATGGGTTGCATTAGCAACCCCAAGTGAAATGCACCCATCATGAAAGATTTTACAATTCTACCCTTGTTCTCAATTAATGCTTACAATTGTAAGGTTCCCTGCAGCCCAAGCAGTGAAGTTCAAGAAATCGATCCTGGGCCTTTCATATCGAACTGCTTTGCATAATGTTAAGGTAGATGGTTTCTTGGGTCATGTGTCCTCATGGATCATAAGCAGTTAAAATAAACCATCTGCTGACAGAACTCACTCTTTCCATTCTGATTCACAGCCTTCCTTATGACCCAAAATGCGAATCTTTGCTCCCGTAAGTTCTAACAAAATCCCACCCCCTGATC
Organism: Varanus komodoensis; assembly: GCF_004798865.1. Lineage (NCBI taxonomy): Eukaryota > Metazoa > Chordata > Lepidosauria > Squamata > Varanidae > Varanus > Varanus komodoensis. The sequence goes on along the minus strand of NW_025335368.1, from coordinate 373,301 downwards.
AGAAAGTCACCAATACTTACTAGCCTGTGGTTTTTCCTCATTTCCCCTCTTGTCTAGAAAGATGAAAAGAGGGGGAAAAAACACACAAAAAGGAAGTTAGGGTGGACCCCAAGAGTCTGATCATCTTCCCTGAAATTAAAGGATCCAGTTTCACAGCTGAAAGAATTCAGGGTGAAAGCATAGCTGCTTCTGGGACAGAGAAGTGGGCAGGAGGGCTGGATGGAAAGAAAGAAGTCTGTGCAAAGTTAAGGGCTGAGGGCAACATTTTGCAGATGTCCCTGCAGATGAAGACCATCTGATTTTTTGACCATGTGCAAGCCATTCTGAGAAGCCTTTCAGCTGAAGACAGAGGTAAAAATGCTTGTAATAAAGCAAACATATAAAATGCTTTCCCCCCCCAACTAAAGCCCCCTTCACACAATTAACGTGAAAGGCGGCTAATTTGGAGCACAACTGGAGAAGCCCTTCCACAGAAATGAAACCTTATTCCATATTGGTATTCAGTGTGAATATTTATTGAATGTATGCATAATTTTAATAATTGTAAACTGCCCAGAGAGCCTGTGGGCTACAGGGCGGTATATAAATGTAATAAATAAATAAGACAGGTAGTTAATAGTATCTCTCAGGAAAAGGATGGGGGGATAAAAAATTAGAAAAGCCAGAAGATGCCAAGTTTGACACGGCTTACTTACCGGCGTTAGCTTCCCTGTTAGCAGCAGCAGCAGCGTACTCTTTCCCACACCATTGGGGCCTACGATACAAACTGTGGGACAGAGAAAGGAAGAGGAGCATTATTAAGACTATGTTTCCTAAAGGTTCCTCCATCCTTGAACGTGCAGAGGTAAGACAACCTGACATGCTGAGCTGTGCACACGCACACAGGTGAACTCAGGAGCAAGTATTGTTATGTTGCTAAGGGCTCAATCCCAGGCATGTTTAGATAGAGGAAAGCCTTTTTGCTGCCTAAGCGTGCACAGGATTGTGTCCACAGAGAACCCAGTGAATAAACTTGTTTGCCCTTAGCAAACAAGGAGACACTGTCTAGGCACAGGGAGAGCAAGGCACTCTGAAATGAAGCAGACCGCTCTTTTCACATCACTTACTTCGAGACTCCATGTCAATCCCAAAGTCCAAATTTTTGAAGAGAGGCTTCTGCCCTGCATAAGTGAAGTCCACACCTACAGGGAAGAAAACAAGGAAGATGGTGGAGGAAGAATTGCAAACTCTGATCCAGAACCGGGGAGGTGCTGCTTCTTCCCACAATGATGGTACAGTTTCTTCATCATGGGCAAGGCTTTCAAGAAGCCTAGGTGCATAGCAGGTTACACATGTGCGGTGTGAATGGATGATGAGAGAGAGAGAGAGAGCAGGCACACCACAATCTGGGCTGGAGTTGCTGACAAAAACTTCTACACTGGTGTCCCCCACATTTCTGGATCTGTAGGCACCTCCAGAAATGTGGGCACCATCACAAAAAGCAAACTCAGTGGATGGTTACAGTGGTGCCCATGGATGCTTAGGGTACATCTTCCCCAGCTGAAATGTTTCTTTCCAGTCCACAGGGCACTGCAGCATCTCTTTAGTAAGGATTATTCAATTCAGCTGATTGCTGGTGGTGTGACGCAGCTGATACTCCTTTCAAACACAAGTCCTGATAATGCCCAGTGGAGGTGATTACACAGACAAATTTTGTATTAAGAGCAATAAAACTGTTATCTATCCACTGATGTACAGTATTTTAACTTACCTGTTTCATAGAAATTAATTAATGGAACAGGAAATGGACCTCTGACAATTAAAAGACTGATATTACAAAACTGGAAGGAAAAACATGGACCTGCTAAAAATTAATGAATTGGGGACCATGCAATGCTTTGCATATATGAATGGGTGGCATGCATGCCACCTTCCAACAGATACTTATTAGGATCTGTGGAAGCCTATAAATAATTCCTAGAAAAATATATGCATTTCATACAATTCCATGTACATCTATTTAAAAATGGGATTTTTTAAAAAAAATCTGGCTGCCCATGGGCACCACGTTAAGGACTGCCTTACAGGAGCCATCCTGGAGAGCCCTGCTCCTGACCAGGACAGGTAGACAAAAGCAACCTTGCAGCCCAGAGTGCCGCTGCTTACCTGCCCCGCAGTCAACAAATGGGGCAGAGCCCCATAGGCACATACCTCTTGGGGGGCATCTTTGTACAAGCGTATCAAACTTGCCACATCCTTACTGCCATGTTTCTCGCACAGGAGCAGGGAAAAGCACCCTCTCCACACACAAGTGGGTCAGCACTCACCATCAGACCACGAGCGATCACGCTTGCGAATGGGAAGCTTGGGGCTGGGTAAGGCCAAAGAGAGGCTAATGCTGAGCTGGGCTCGTGAGGGGCTGGGCTTGAGAGCTCAGAGTGCTCTAACTGCTTGCTTTGCTTTGCTGCAATGCCTCTAGGTACAACAGAGCAGGTCCTGGCCACTGCCAAGGTGACCCGGCACTGTTCAAGCTGTGCAAGGCTGCTTGCGAAATCACGCCTGCCACTGCGGCTCCCTGCCCCCTTTGCACTCCCCCTGCAAAGACAGCTCTGTACCGTGCAGGCCCAGAATGGGCGGGCTGAGGGGTGGCGGGTTCGGAAAGGTGAATTTCACGGTATACTCCTTGGGCCGCTTCAGGAGTTCCGGGATCTCATTGGCCTCCTCGTCCGGGTTCTTCTTGCGGCACTTCTGCTGCTTGCGTGTCAGGGCCTCCTTCGTCTGCTTTTCCTGGAAATGGCCAGAGGGAGACAGGTGGACACTTTACTGACAAGCAAGGCCTAATCTAAGCCTTTCCAGGTTTTGCTGACCTACCAGAAACCCTCTAAAGTGCAAGCCTGTGCACATTTACTCAGAGAAAAGTGCCACTGAGTCCAGCGGGCCTTGCTCTCAAGGAAAAAGTGCAGCCTTCCAGCACCCATCAAGAGCCAATCCTACCAACCTCCTCACTGGAATAAAAGCCTACTCCTAACTGCCAAGGCCAAACAGAAGCCCAAGAGCCGTGAGTAACCCATCATATTATCCGAATTGCTATGATTATTTATTTCCTGGAAAACCAAACAAGAGGAATGACTGCCATGCGTAGTTCCACAGATGAACTCAGCAGGAAAGTTCAGCCTCCTGGCACTGCTCTGCTACGGGAGGGGCCCACAGAGCAGAGAGCGACCATGCTTCTCCCCAGGGCCGGGTGTCCTGTGCCAAGCACAACCCAGGGACGTACTGCCTGCTTCGTGGACTTCCCTCCAGCCTTGAGGTCTTTCAGCTTCTTCTCTTGCTTCTCGTACTGCTTCAGCAGCTCTTTCTGTTTCTGCTGATACATCTTCTTGAATGTCACTGAAAAGAGAAGATGGGACAAGCCTTAAGACCCTAACATCTTCCTGGCTTGCTCAATCCACATGCCCTTGCATACAGCCTCTAACTGTGGCTGTCTAGATGTCCCAGGAAGAGGTGGCCACGTTTCAGGCTTGCCAGAGCTCCTCTGATTTTGCAAGAGCAACAAAATGCGCAGAGGGAAAGTAAAGAAGAGGGTGCATCTGAGCGCATGCTAAGAATCTGTTTCCAGCACTGAGTGTGCAGCCTTTGGCACAATGTTCTGCTCCAGGATACCCCAAGCTTTCTTCAGTGCAGCAACCAGATTTAAGCTGGGAAGTGCTTTTGTGGAGCTAGGAGTCAGAAATCCTTGTCAAGCTGCCACAAATTGCTCAGAGGTCTCTGGCCAGATCCTGATCTCTCTTCTGTTTTACATCTGCTGAGAAGTAAGCACCACTGAGATCTTTGAGACTTACCTCCAGGTAAGTGTGCATCAAATCACAGCATTAGCACAACCTGAAAAAAAGAATTGCGCTGCTCTTTGCGCAAGCATCCGTGTGCCTTGCAATCTTGTAGGAGTGACCTAGAGATCGACCAGCAGACCCTGAGGTAGCTTATGGCCTCCCTCCTCGTCCCCACCCCGCTGCCAGCACCTGCCAATCTGAAGTGTCCTACACCTGGGCAGGGAGCCTGCCAGGAACAACACTGTGACAGGTGAGGCATGAGGCAAAAAACCTCTCTGCAACTGCACTGCGGCACAGCAAAGGATCCTCAGGGAAGTGACCCGAAGGTGGGGAAAGGCCGACCTCCTCCAACATTTCTGGCTAAGCAGGGGCTCACTGCTCTTGAGCCCCAGGGGAACCACAGATCGCTTCAGTTGGTGGATGCCAGAAAGACACGCATTCCTTTGACTCAACCTTGTCCTTTCCTCAGGACATGCTTGAAAAGCAAACACAGTGTTGTTTGTGTGCTGAGCACCCTCCTGCCACCTAACGAATCTTCATCCCCAGTAACCCTGCCTCCATATAGTCGGTGTGGCCCCAGCTTCTAAAATACACAGGCTTGAATCCTCCTTGCATTCCCTGCCCCCTTGAAAAAAAGCTTTGCTACTTTCGCCAATTCAGAGTGTAAAAGGAGGAGGGTGGAAGTCAGCCACTTCTGAGGACAGAAAGTGCAAGCGTTCTGCAGTGGGAAGGTGTACGGGGGAGATACTCAAGAGGAGCACTTTTGAATACATCTATTTAGTTTGCCACAGTTGAGAAGTTTGCAGTAGTGCACCACAGTTACCCCAGCAGCAAAATCAAAGTTAGTTTTTGTGTGGTCAAGCACCTATCCACCCCCACTCACCTCCTGGGATTTCACGCCCTAGACTGAAAGTGACTATGGAAAAAATATGGAAGTCATAGACTTTCTGAAAGAAGCATGGGAAATCTACCATATGTCAAGGAATTCTTTCTGAACTCTGAAGAAAGAACCTACATGTTTGCCACACCGGTCATGAGGCTTGCTTTCTAGATAGCGAGATAACGAGGCACACAGACCAACACGGAGAATGGCATGACAAGTTCAGCTTTTCAAATTCTATGTGAAAATACCATTTCTCTTGCATGGGAATAGCTGCGGGACAGACAGGAAGTCCTGAAAAGCCGAATCCCTTCTGAGGGTCACTTGACTTAATTCCAAGTCACAAGATGTGTGTTCTTGCTCCCGTGGGAACAAAGACAGCCATTGATGCTGTGTCTATAGGGAAGTGGGGTGGCCAAGGCTCTGGGGCGGAGACTTCACAGCCCAGCGGCACTCTGCACAGAAGGGCTCTTTGAGCCTCTGTCGCTCCCAAGAGCTGCCTTTGGAATCGTAAAAGCACCTTCCTCCCGGAGACTCTGCCAGCGCTCACACTGATCAAAGTAATCCCTGCTGGGTCTTGTGTCTTCTCCGGGAAAATTTCCCCTCTCTCAGCCTGTACTACCACAGAGGGTATTAAGAGGAGGAAATCAAACAACAGAACATGCCACCAGCTATTTGCACAGGGCAGGAAAAAAGCAGAAAAGCTGGGTAACACAATCAGTACGGGAAGATCTGGAAACAGAACTGGGATGGGAGGGAATTTGGTTCAGCTGCATGGTATTTTCTGTCTGCCAAAATATCTACTACAACTGAATTGAAATTGTTCCTGAGGCAGCCCAAGTGCTTCTCCAAATCTTCCTTCACAAATCTTGGTGTCAAATATTCATCAAATATTTGCCAAACACTGCTGGATGTGAAATCCGAACACTGGGTGCCAGTTTTTCAGCAAATGCCGCTGTCAGGATCTACCACTGCACGGTTGCAGGAGCTGCCAGCTGCTGTTTGATAACTCAAATGTATCAGGTGTAAGTTTCAGCTGATTCTGGAACTCAAAGCAGTATTTAAATCTTGACATATGACATTTGCTATTTTTACCTGGCAAAAAAGCAGTCAAAGGACTGCCCCAGTCAGTCTAAATGCCTCAAATTAATATTGCATGCTGCACTCAGTTTTCAGAGTCAAAGCCCAGTGTTGTTACTTGAAATGGGCGGATTCCTAGATCTTGTAAAAAACAGTTTCAGTTCTCTGAACTAGGTCCCTTGCAAGTGCGTCCTTGTTGCTGCTTCATTTTAGCCGTACCCCACAGGAAAACCCTGCAAACTGCGTTGCCCTTGAACACTGGCGTTGCCCCCTCCCCCTTAAGTTTTGTGGGGCTGAGGAGAGCACTCACTATAGTTCCCGCGGTAGTAGAAGAGCTTTTGCATGTCTAGATGAATGATGTCTGTGCACACGTCGTCCAAGAAGCCCTGGTCGTGGGAAACGATGAGGAGGGTTTTCTTCCATGTCTGGAGGTAGCTGAAAGAGGGAGCGGAGCAGAAGCAGGAAAAACAGCAAGTTGGGATTGGTCTCCAAAGTGCAAACAACGTCTTACTCCAACCTTCACCCATCTGTATTCCAGAAGGGAGGGAAGAGGGCAGAGCCGAGGAGGAGGGAGGGCATGGTCTCCTGGGGACATCCGCTAGGCTGGAGCTGGCCATGGGCCCAAGGTCCTACATGCTTGCCTGAAGGCTTGCCTGCAACCTTAAGGGGCCTCACAGCCATCGCTTCGGGCTCAGGAGGCTAGCCAGCAACGTACTTGTTAAGCCAGATGACGGCATTGAGGTCCAAGTGGTTGGTGGGCTCGTCAAGCATCAGCAATGTGGGCTCCATGAACAGTGCTCTGAAAGGGAGAATGAAGAGCAGTGACCACCTGAGTGGTCCCCTCCGGAAAGCCACGTGCCCTGCATGGGAAGGGACAGCAGCTAACCTGGGCAGGAAGGGCTTAGGAAGAGACAAGCTCCAGGTATCTGGGAACTCCTGGAGCTAATAAGCAATGGTCTGTACTGGCCTTCGCCAACCTGGTGCCGCCGGGATGTGTTGGGACTACAACCTCCATCATTTCCATCCAGCAGGACCAATGGTCAAGAACACAGGCAGCTGCAGTCCGCAACATCTGGAGGGCACCAGGCTGATCTCTAGACGATTAGCTGACCTGAGGTCTCACATACAGGAAGGATCTTGGAGGCTGGAAATGGGAGCGTGTGGTGTTTATGAAAGCCACCCTGAAAACAGTTTGATGGCGGTCAACAGATAAATTGAATGAATGCATACATGTATTTATTTATATTTCATGCCTACGCTACCCCACAGCTGAAGCTCTCTGGTAATAAGTAATTATTACTTAATCACAGTCATTCATTCATTCATTTACATTATTTGAATTCTGCTTCATGCCTAAACAGATTTTTATTCTACCCTTCACTCAGGGCAGTGTGAGAGGTCACCCCACTCCCCCGGTAACAACCCTGTGAAGGAGGTTCAAGGTATGGTGCGTAGTCCCAGGGGCACATGGTGATTTTGGTGTCTAAGAGGGGATGTGAACCAAGGCCTCACACGTGCGGAACAGCTTCTTTCCTACAAAGCTGTACTGAAGAAAGAACCTGGAAAACCCAGAAAGTTTCCAAAGTATTAAAGTCTGATTCAAACTTGACCAATAAAACCCGTGTTTCTATTTCACTCGACATTAATCAGTCTCTAAGGACTTGTGAGGTAGTGGAGATGCGGTTGCCCAGTGGCCTCCCTACCCAGCACTAAAGTTACCTGGAGCAAGAAGAAATGTTAACTCAACATGCATGGCTTGCTTCTCTTCTAGAGGAGACACCATTCAAGTACTCCTTTTCTCCATCTTCTGCCTCATAATTACCTGGCCAGGGACACCCTCATGCGCCAGCCCCCGGAGAACTTCTTGGTTTGCCGGTTCTGCATCTCGGGATTGAATCCCAAACCAGCCAGGATTCTCCGAGCTTTGGCCTCAGCCGCTGCCGCTCCCGTGGCCCGCAATTCCTCATAGATCTGAGAAAAGAAGCAGGGGAGCAGGAAAAATGCATAACATGATAGGAGATCCACCTAAAAGAACTGAGCACCCATTTTAGGGGATTATTATCATTCTTATTACATTAGATTACATTTAAATTCAGCCCTTCCTCCTCTTGCAAGGAACACAAGGCCTCTTACAAGGTTGTAAGAGATCATGATGCTAGTAGACAGCTTTTAAACAAATCTAGTAAATAAATAAGGCTCTCCTCCTCTCCATTTTTTCCTCACAACAACCCTGTGAGGTAGGTAAGGCTGAGAGTCTGCTACTGGCCCAAAGTCACCCACTGAGCTTGAAGGCCAAGTGGGGACTAGAGCCCAGGCATCCCAAGTCCCAATCCAACACTGTAGCCATTATGCCACACTGGCTCCCAGAAAGGGCGTTACAGAGGGAAAAAGGAGATTTGGCAACAATATGGGTCAATGAAACTAGCATGCCTTGCCTAATTTGCTGACAGGGTAGGACACTTGCCAACACCAGCTGCTCAGACAGTCCATTCATCCTTTTAAATGTTACTTCACGGTTGCTAGGCTTCCAGCATTTGTGCTCCATTTCTTCATTGCACACTGAACACTGCATGATCCATGAATATACTGTCACATTTTATTTATGCATCTAATTTGTACCTGCCTTTCTACAACGAAAAATGGCACTCAAGGCAGCTCCTCTCTTCTGTCAGCCAGCAATGCAATTCACTTGCTCACCTTGCAAATATAACAGAGATGCTACAGAGCATTCATTCTCTTGCTTTTCCCATTGTCAGATTGGTTCCCTTCTCTTTGTCTCAGGTAAAAATGATAAAAGAAAATAAGAACAACATGCTAGATTGGAACAAAGGCTCCACTTGTGCTATTAAAAATGTGTATTCAGCTCCTAGAAAAGGGCTGACAGGGCAAACTGCTCACACCTATTCTGTATCAGTCTGAAAATTATTTTGCTGGCTTTTCCCTCCCTATCCCGTTCCTTGTGTGTTGATTCTTTGTCAATGGTAAGTCTGCAGGGGTCATCTCATTTTACTGATTGATTTTAAGTTGCTCTGGCATTCTTCTTTTGTCTAAAGAGCAGCATAAAAATATTTTATGTAAATAAGATGTACGGTCTCTACTTGGTCCTGGGAAACAGATGCATAGCTAGATCAGTTAACGGAGACCAGTTACCCTTTAAAATGCTTTAAACACTGTCACACTCACAACTGGGTGATTAAAAGGCGGCATTAGCAGTACATTCTCCCAGAAGAAGCCTGCAGGTGAAGGGGTGATTTCTATCACTGCAAGGGTAGAACAAACTTGCCAGCAGTGCAGCGACCCTGGGGATGCACTGCAGGGGAACCGAACTCAAGACATGCCTTGACTGGTGCCGACTCCTCCAACACAGGATGCAGGAATTTTAGAGGCACATGGCCCGTCCGCGTCTCGGCCCCCTTGGCACAACACGGCCGGCACACCCGCGTACCTTCTCCAGCCGCTCCGCTGCGGTGTCATCCCCCTTCTCCAGCAGGGCCTGCAGTTGCTTCTCCTCCTCCAGCAGCTTCAGCCGCTTGGTGTCAGCTTTGAGCACGGCTTGCACCGCGGGGGTCTCATCCGCAATCACCTCTGTGAGGATGAAGAAAGCCACGGTGAGGAGCAGCAGCCCAGCAGGGGCTGCCTTTTAAGACTGGCAGCAGCGCGACATGGAATTGCAGAGGAATGGCTTTCATGGCACTAAAGCCAGACAAGAAAATCAAGTTCTGGATCTGGCTGGCGGCACAAAAGGGCGGATGCTGTGCTTGCCCTCTTCACACATGTTGGCACTCTGGCCACAGTGGCGGATGTCATGTGATGGCTAAGAGGCTGGGCTAAATATCAGGAAATCGCTGGTCCGATGCCAGGTAGGGCCTTCCCCCTCCCCACTCCTGCCATGGGCGGGGGGTGGGGGGCGAAATGCTGCTGATTTTTAACTAACAAGGTTGCTATCAAGGTTGCTACTAGTATGTACACATGAGGCACTCTGAACATGCGGACACACCGGGCAAAGAAAACAACTGCACCTTTCTCATAGGCTTTTTATTGCTATGGATTGTGATGTGCTGACAGCTCTAGTCCAGCTGGGGATGAAGAAACAGAGGACAGAATTATCAATGGCTATCAGCTATAGCAGCTATGAACCTCCAGCTCATGTGTTGGTGGATCCAGCTGCTACCAGAGGCAGGGGGAGAGAAACTAGCTTCCCCGTCCTCTTTGTAGGCTCTGTTGGGTCATGCTGAGAATGTGGATCCCAGAATGTAAAGGGCTTTGGTCCAAGCCAGCCGCATCCTTCTTGAATAGGGCTTGAATAGGGCTCACAGGGCTGCTGTGGAAGTCAGTTAAACCCAGGCCTGTAACATGTAGCAGCCAGGTCAAACTGTAGCAGTTCCATGTCGAGATCCCTGCTTAGCCATGAAGGTCCTCTAGGGCGCCTTGGGCAAGGCAATCCCTCTTGGCCTAGCCTATTTTGGCAGAGTGTGGACAAAATGGGGTGAACTCATGCATGTGACTTTGAGCTGCTGAAAGGAAGAGCAGGAGAACAGAGGCAAGATTAAAAAAAAAACACAAACAAACAAACAAACAAACGATGCCAGGGCATGACCCAAGGGCACGCTGCTCAGCTACTTCGCTGAGGGGCTCTGGTCTGGCCCGGACACCTCTCAGGAACCCCAAGGCATCCCCTCCTCACTGGGATGGACAGACGACTGGGATGCACATGCACTGGGCTTAGGGGGAAGGAATCAGCCTCTGGATGTCCGCCGCCCATGCAGAGCGCTCCTCCACGCTTTACACAAAAGACAGGCAGCGGGGCACGTCGCAAGGCAGCCCTGCACTGGGTGCAGGAGGCACCGCAACACAAGGAAACAGAGACGTGGGGATGGGGCAGTGCCCCACGAGGTTAGGAAAGAGGCTTGAAAGAAGGGTTGGGAACTTGTGGGCCCCCAGACTGATTGATCGATTGATTATGCATACCCAAATCCTCCATCAGCGCTGGCACACTCAGTCAATGGTGAGGTGCAGTGGGAGCTGTGGGCAAAAAACCAAATGCCCCATCCAGAGGGCAGCAGGGGCACTAGGAATCTTGACCCCAGCTTAACTGTGGGTTACCTTGAGGGAGCGAGGAATCCCACACAGCTAGTCTATCTCACAAGTTTCTTGTTAGGATAAGAGGAAATAAGGCTATATTGGAAGATGTCGTAAGCCCCAGAGGCAGCCTAGGAAAGAAACCCTGACAAAGACATGACTGTCTGCATTTTCTTCATTCAGAAACAGCTATTAAGGCAGAACTCTCCTCACTCTATAGGGCTGCTCCCCCTCCTGCTTTACTCTACGGCCTTCTCAGACAGCATCAGTCTGAGAAAGCCGTACGTGAGAAGGCCCGCTTTACTCTACGGCCTTCTCAATCTCCACCTCTGAGCTCTCCACAAGCACCATGCAGAAACGGAGAAAATGCCCTGCCTCCTCTTGGCGGAAGGGCACATGGTGTGATCTGCACGCACAATACCCATGGCCCAAATTCTAGCATCTCCAGTTAAAAGGTCAAATGAGGGGAAAGAGCCCTGCCACAGGCCCTGGAGAAACATTGCCAGGGATGGACTGTATTCAGTGTGAGGAGGTCTGAAGTTCAACAGAGGGCACAGCTCTTATGTTCTTATGCAGTGAACTTCCACAGGCCCCAGCAGCCAAGGTTTCTTGGGCCATGCCAACATTTCATGTAGAGCCTCAGCAAATACTAGTTAGAAAGAAAGATCATTGTCATGAAGTTGTCTTTCCCAATTATGCTCCTTAGACAAGGGGCTTTTGCTGTGAGAAACAAAACTGTTTGCTTTACTAAAGCAGCCTGGCTCATTTCCCAGGAAGAGCAGATAAACTTGTGGCCTACTGATGGCCTCTGAAACAGGGACATAGTGCCTTAACATGAGCTTTGACTTTCAGCTTGGGACAAGGAGTGTACTAGCATCCGAACTTGGGCCCACGAGCGGTATCTACGATATTAGGAAAGGACTGGAAGAACTGAAGTTCACCATTGCCTGTTTACTGATAAACTGCACCCATATTCCAACTTTGCATTCAATAAGCTGAATGTTGTCTTTCCCACAAGTCATTTCACCTCTCCCTGATCTTCCTTGAACGTAATCCCGAGGTGGCCATGGCTGGACTAGGTCCCTGGGGCAACTGCGCAGACAATCCTGGCCTGGAAGGACCAGTGGGGCGCCTGGGGTACAGGGCTGCTTCCAGCCGTCCACCTTTACCTTGTTCACAGAGCAGCACATCGATATTGGGAGGGATGCTCAGGGCCCGGTTGGCAATGTGTTTCAGCAAGGTGGTCTTGCCTTTCCTGAAAAGAGAGGGACGTGCCTGTGTACAAGGCCAGGGCCATCAAGACAAACACCTCACAAGGGTGTAGAGTCGGTGCGGAAGTGGAAGACAAAGCAGCAGACTTGGTCAAGGAGGGCCATGGCTCAGTGGCAGAGCCCCTACTTTGCATGCAGCAGGTCCCAGTCTCAAATCCCAGACACCCCCAAGAAGGCTGGGAAAGCCTCCAGCCTGCAAGCCTGGAAAGCCACCCAAAGTCAGTCCCAGCGATACTGGGCTAATTAGACCCAGAGGCAGCTTCCCATGTTCCCCAGGTTGGTCTCATTCATCCCCAAAACATTCCCAGTGGCACCCAGTCTTTCCAGCACGAAGCTGGAGGCAGTTTAGATAACATGGGAGATGGTTTCAGTTGCCACTAGGGGAAAGCAAACACACACACACACACACACACAAAATGGTGGCGATTCAGTTCACGCCATATACCTACCCATTAGGCCCCACTAGGCCATAGCGGCGCCCAGCCACAATGAAGAGGTCTGCATTGACAAACAGCTCTTTGCCGTGAGCCGAGATGCTGAACTTCTCCAGCTGTAATGGGAGGCAAAGGGCTTTAGACAGTGCTTTTCATCAGGTGGCTCTACCAGTCTTGTTCTTGCAGTTTTGCTGCTGTGCTGATTTTGTATTTTCGGGCTTTCCCTGTTCCTGCAAGGCAAAGGGGTACCTTGATGTCCGAGGCATTCTCCAGCATAGCTTGTCGTGAGGACATTTCTGCCTGTGACAAGGAGAAGTCATTCTCTGCCGCACTGACTGCTTTCAGGGTTGCCACCTGCCGCTCAAACTCCATCTGCAGGAGCAGAGAGAAACCAGCCCATTTACTGATTTAAAATACCTTTATACTCTCATTGGAATGAGTCTCCACAAGATCAACAAGATACACTTTTACAACAATAAAAATACACAAAACAGCCAAGCAAAGCAGCAGCATAAAAGATTTCAAGTAACAGCAAAAGTAAACATGGCAATATTTAAAATAACCAGAGGCACCCAATAACTTAAAAGGAGACGGGAACATCAAGGTCTTTAAGACCCACTTGGAAACAAACAGGGAGGAAACCAAGGGCACATTCTAAGGCAAGGCATTCCACAAGGGAGGGGCCCCTGCATAAAAGGCCCCACCTCTTGTGCTCACAAACTGAACAGGACTTGCCATTAGGCAAGTGAGTAGGGGCTCCATGGCCCCCTTTAGGCCAAGGCTGGTTTGTAGAAGTAGTCCTTCAAATAACCTTGTACCATGGAGCACGGCGAACATCCTCCACTATTTCCTTGTGAGCTACCATATTGTCCACCAACTCATCCTCTGCATACTTATCCGTAAGCTGCTGAGGGAGCTATTCCAGGTACAGAGTGGGATCTAAATGCTGCTGCTGCTAATTCATGTTTCATTCCAGCTAAGGTAATTTTTAAGCAAGTCTGATTCTATCACTGATATGGAGAAACCTTTCAGTCAGGCATGATCTTGGCTAGAATATTGCTTCTCTTTTGACCTTTCCAACTTGGAAACCCTCCTGTTTAATCAGCAACCCTCAGATCCACACTTTTCTCCCTGGTTCCTTTCCCCTCCTTGCTTGGATCATTTTGGGACACCTCCCTTGCTCCCCACGACAGAGATTCTCAAATCTGAGTACACTGAAGAGAAGTTCTACCAAAATCAGTAGGGTTTACTTCCAAGTAACTGCATTTAAGATTAGGGAGTATGTGTGCATACATGTACACACACACACACACACACACACACACACACACACACAATCTTCCTGTGTTGTACTCTTCAACATTCCTACAGTTCAGATTTGACCATTTAATGTAAAAATAAGGAAATATCAAGGCAATACAAAAAGTACACAGCTCAAAACCGCTGCATCAGCAGATACAAAAATGACATTTTCTACAATTCTAACATTTGAAGAATCAACTGGGATTTTAAGCTAACAATTACATGGCAACACAGTTGCTCAGCAACCGCATTCCTTATATAGCAAAACCAGCCCCTCCCTGAATGAACAGAGCACTTCCACAACTTAGTAACAATTCCGGCATTTTGACCAACAGGCACTATACAAATCCCAGGTTAGAGGTGCTGGTAAATGGACATGCCTAGAGTTACCCTCCTACCCTGATGTCCCACCTCCCTAATTTCAATATCTGGGGTCTGGCTGTGTTTACTTAGTGATAAGAGGAAAAGGGCACTATGCAAGTTCGGAAGTGTTCTTGTTTTATTTCTGATTCAATCCCACAAAGCGTAGCCAGCATGGTCAATGGTGAGAGCTGATGGGAGCTGTAGGCTAAAATATTTGGAGGGCCACATGTTGCCCACCCCATCTGTAGGTGAAGTCCTCAATACAGCACAGTCAATTCCCAATCTAGGCCTCAGCTGAGCCCTTAGGACAAACTCCCAAAGGAAGGAAAGGCTGAGGATTCTGGGAAGACAAGCAGAGTGAATAGTAACGGCAGCTGACAAGCAAAGGCAAAACAGGCTGCAAGCTCCTTCATGCAGAAGTACCAGCTGAACAACGACAGAGAGGAAGAAACTTCTAAGGCTACAGGGCTTCATCGGACTCTCACCTGTTTCTTGAGTTTCTTCTTTTCTTTTTTGCTGAGGTGTGCATAGGGGTCATCCTCCTTCTTCTCCCCGTCCTCTTCATTGTCCTCCGATTGCTACAAGATTCAGGAGGAGCCAGTATGTGTTAGCAAAAGATGCCAAGCAAGGAACCTTGGAGTACTTGCTACGAACATCCTGGAGCAAGGAGTCTTCTGTCCCACACCTCCCTGCCAATAAGATCCCACAGGGCTCAGGATGGCAGCTCAGTCCTCATGTCCTCAGCCTATGATGTACCTGCAAAAGGCTCCGAGTTCAAGTGCTGATTTCTCCAGGTAGGACAAGGAAAGAATTCTGCCTGGATCTCTGTGGAGCTGCTGCCACTCCAGGCAGACAATACTTGGCTATATGGACCAAATCACATGGCTCAGTAGAAGGCTCCTACGGGCCTAAGACTGCTCCTGCAGGGAATGACCACTAGAGATGCTTCCATCTGATTGTTTCCATTTCACAGGGAACAAAGTCACTGGCAGGACCCATAGAGAAGGTGCAAATCACAGGCTGAGCAATGATATTTCTCCCATTCTTTCTTCTCTGATCTGATTCTCAGAGCCCTCTATACCAAGTTGGACCAAGGGGTAGCTTGGTAAGACGGATAAGAGCTTTATGGAATATCATGGCTATGCTAGTCCAAACATGAGGGCAGCCTTCCTCAACCTGTCACCCTCCACATGTTTTGGAGTACAACTCCCATCTGTCCTAGACAGCATGGCCTACAGTCGGAGATGATGGAAGCTGTTGTCTAGGTTGGGGAAGGCTGCACTTGGGTAAGTTTTAAGCAGAGCACTGCAAGTCCCAGACTCACACACAGCTCTCATCACACAAAGAACGTTTTGCACCCCTCAACCATCCTTTTCTCTCCAAAAGCAGAGGCAGAAAGCAAAAGAACATCAGGCAATGGAATCGGCCAGCCTTTTGTGTCTGGCAGGAGGCAGTGACTAAGGCCATGTTAAAGTGATGCAATCAAACTGAGTATCGTCCTTTGGCACTGGGTGAGGGTGCCTTACCGGCTGGCTGCTCTGCTTGGACTTCTCTTTGCTCTTTGTGGATTCCTCCTCTTCCTCCTCCTCTTCCCCCTCCTCCTCGTCACTGTCCATCTCCTCAAGTTCCAGAGCAGCAAACATGTTCTGTGGAACCAAAGAGACCCAAGCACAAGTAAGCTCCCATCATGCACCAGAAAAAGGTCAAAATGAGATTTACTGCAGGCAGCCCCATGCCCAAGCTGCACCAGGAGAGGCGTGCATTCCTGAGCACTCCCCAGCACGTATGCAGGCGCAGTGTTGAGTTAAGCCTGGGATGTGCCGCGGGTGGGTGGCTTTTAGAGAGCCTCATCGACTCAGCCCTGCATGTAGCAACTCGGCTGCTAGCCACGGGTAAGCATGAATCCCATGCTAAGAAGCGAGCCACCAGCCAGAGTAGGCAGGGCTGAGCCAAATGGGCCAGTGCCCCAACTCCATCAAGGTCAATTCTGTATCTTCATAAAGAGGCAGACATAATCCATATTCTGAATTCTGGAGGCTCTATTTCAAGCAGTTCTACTTAAATCAAGGGTGGGCAACTTGCTTGTGAGGAACGTTAGGCCCTATCAACCCAGACTGCTGCCACTGAATTTGAGGCTACTACAACGACAACAAAAACATGGGTTTTTTTTCTTTCAAATAAGCTGTGTGCCCCCCACATGCCTCATTTTAGAGAAAAGCTGATCGTTTCCTGTCTCTGCACTGCCGCGCCTCCACATTTTAGTGACAGAATATTGAAAGATCACATACTCCAGAGGATATCACTACCGACCCACAGAAGTTGCCTGTTCCTACTCGAAATTATATGTGGGGGAGAGCTAGAAATATGAAAGAAAGTTCTAAAGAGCATCCTTATAGCATGTAGTATCAGTTTGAAACCTCACCGAGCAGTTGCACACTTTGGTAAGAAAACATTCGAAGGAGATGCCCTCTCTTTTTCTGCCCTCCCCCCAAATGCGTCTCTGCCTGACTTTTGCTGCATCTGGTTCCTGCCAGTTCCTGCAATGCTGTGTTGCCTCAGCAACAGAGGTCTTCTTGTTTGCCGGAGTGCCTGCATCTCGCTTCCCCCATATCCAGCCTCACTGCATATATCCTGCCTTGCTGTCTCATCCCAGCAGTGCAGGTCTTCCTGCAGGTGGTGCGGTTCAGCTCCTGCATCTTGCCTGACCCTTGCCTTGTATCTTGACTCACCAGGTACTTTGTCTTGTCATGGTGCCTCAGTAATGCAGGCTTCATTCAGCTCCTGCATCTTGCCTGACCCTTGCCCTGTACGTGGCCTTGCTGGGTGTCCTCTCCAGTTATCTTGCCTTAAGAAAGCAGTAGCTCTGTTTGCCCTCTTGGTTCTCGGCCCTTGGCTTGTTCATGTCCACATCCTTGTCCCACCCTGATACAAACGTCTGGCTCCTGACCCTGGTCTGTTCTGTGACTGTGACCTGGACTTGCTACTGCTCCTTGCTTTTGGACTTGCCTCAAGCGTATTTATTCTGGCCTGTTGCTCTGGTCCTGGGGCCTCTTTCTTGTCCCCTGCCACTCACACCCTGACTCCTGACATTTTCCCATCAGCCACTGTGCCAGAAATTCAACCTCAAGGTACATTTCTCCCAGCCTTTATCGCCTGAGTGTTCCTCAGTGGTCCAACATAGAGAGTAAATGGCTGGAATGGCTCCTGCAGTTACTGCTTTTTTCAGGGAACTCTGTGATAGTGGTATACCAGGACTGTGAAAAACATGATCCTGGTTCAGACAACACAACAAGCCATGGTGGTACAGAGAAACCACAGAACAAATTGTTCTTTCTTATAATGGTTTCTAAAGTCCAAACCTACCATGGTGAAATATCACAGGTAGGTTCAGACAACACAACAGGCCAACAATGGTAAAAAATTATCATGGCTTGTCATGTTGTTTGAATCCAGTCATAGCTTAAATATACTGCTGTAATCTAAAGAGAGATGCACTTATACCTATTTGAATAAAGGCCACACAATCTTCCTCTCTCATTTAAACAACAGGAGAAGACAGACAGCATATGGTGGGGCCTTCTCTTATCATAACCTTTCAGCCTCCAAGGCCTTCTTTACAGCAGTCCCCAGCCTGTGAGTGAGATTTTGGCTCTAATGCCAACAGGAAACAACCCCAGGCTCCTTACCTTAGTTGGTTGGTTCTTCTTCCCTTTGGGTTTTTTGTCAGTTTCATCAGACTTGGTGTCAGTCTTAAAAAGAGAAGAGAGAGAGAGAGAGAGAGAGGAGATCCAAGAAAAGGAAAGAAACAGCATGAATGCAAGAAAAGTGGCCATTGCAATAAACACAAAAATGGGAAGAATTTCCATCAAAAATCCATTGTTTTTTCTTTTTGGGTTTTTCCCTCAAATTCTTTTTTCTTGGTCTTCACATTTCTACTCCCATTCATAAGGTAACATTTTTCTTAGCTTTAAAGTGAGTTAGCCCAGTCTTATAATAAGTTCACAAAAGTTATTAGCCTGTTATTTTTCCCACTATCCTGCTAAGACTGGATTCAGTCAGGTTGGAGTTAGCCAACTGAACACCATCCTCTCTCTCCTTCATGTCTGCTGACAGCAAGGTTCCTTGTCTTTATTCATGGGCGTCAGGATCCCTGTGAACTGCTCTGCCTATTGTATGTAGATGAAAATTTCCAAATGAATATGGAAACTTTGCTCTGCTCGACAATGTCTATTTATTTATTTCATTTATGACCTGTCTTTTTTCTTACAAGAAACTGGCTTACATCATTCTCCTCCTGCTGCTATAAATCTCATCCCCACAACAACCACCCTGTAAGGTAGGTTGATTTACATGAGCTGCAAAGGAGGAGGACAAGCAGCTTTGGGCTTGCAGAAGCAAAGGGTAAGTGCAGTGATGTCTCCTGATAGTAGCTGAACGGGTTAGTTCAACCAGTGAGCCCATTTATCTAATGGCTGGACCTCTCCTGCCCCTATCCATCTGCCACCCTCTCAAACACCTCCCAAGCTCCACTTCTCTCATACCTTTGACCTGTCCTTGGGCTTCCTTACTTCCTCATCAGCTTCTTCCTCATCACTCTGAGCCAAGATGGCAAAGGCTGAGCCTCCTCTCTGAAAATTCAGAACAGACAATCAAAATGCACTCTGGGTTAAACAGGAGAACCTCACGATGGAGCAAAAAGAAGATGACTGGGGATGCTCTCCTGATAAGGGAAGGATCAAAATCTTGTACAAATTTAAACTTCAGTTGTGTTTCAAGATTTGCCTCTGAAATTTGGCATTGGGAAGATGTGGGCCAGAATGCCCTGGGTTTTGGTTCCTTCCATCACTAGGCACTGATTCTTTCCCTGCCACCAAAGGTACCAGCTGCGAAAGCAGTTTCACAACTACACTAGACCCAGCTCCTAGTCCAGGAAACCTGCTGGTCCATGTGCCAATTTCCCTCATTTCCCTTACTGCCCAAATCCCTTCTGCCATGAAAACAAAACTGTGGGAATAAGTGTATTCTAATGTGGTCTGTATAGTAAATTAAGAACCAAAAATTGCTTTGAAAAGCAAGAGTCCTAAGGGTCTATTTAACTTAGAGGCCTTAGTTTCAAAAACAAAGAATCTCCCAGTCCTTGTAACATTGGAATGACACCAGCTTGCCTTCTAGCACAAAGAGGATGCAAGGCAGTAAGCGGAGGACATGAAATAATCTGAACCCCTTAGACAGCCTTAACTGCTCTGAGATTGTTATTAATGGGTGGAATACATATTTGCAGAATAAAAGCCGCTACCAACATCTACATATCCATTATTCATGATAAAACCCGAACACCAAACCTGCTGTTTCCCTTTGTTCTTCTCATTTTTCTTGCTCTTCTTCTTGGTGTCTTCCTCATCCTCCTTCTGAAAGACAGAAATTATGGACTCTTATCCTGTCCTATCCCAAGTATCACAAATAAGCATGGGAAAACCCCTCTTACTTCCCAGGGTAATTTGGATTGGAAGAGTCTAAGGAAGTTGTGAAATCTTTCTACTGAGCTTTTCAAGAAATGCTGGAAGCAGATGTCAGCCCCATATGTAAAATGTTCCTATCTTTGGATTTAGGAAACACCTAACAGCATTTGTGCCATTGAATAAATAGAATTTTATTCAATGCTGAAATCCAAACCTTGGGACAGCCTTTCCCAACTTGGCACCTTCCAGATGTTTTGGATGACAACTCCTGGCATTCCTGGCTGGAGAGGGAAGGTCAAACTAGACATGTAGAGACGATGGGAATTGCAGGCCCTATTTTCTCACCTCCAGCTTAGGAATTTGGAATATTAATTCTCCCCTCATAACAGTCATTCCCTGGCCATTCTCATGCTGAAAAATTCCCAAATTCTGGGCAAGAAAGCCAAATCCTATGATAAATTATACGGCCTTGCTTTGCATAGCTTACCCTTTTGCTAATCTGCAAAAAGAAAACAGAGCTACACAGAAACTCCCTCCCTAGCCACCAAGAACCCTCCCTGCTGCTACATCCAAGTTCTTTTACCAAACCTTCCTGAAGTGCACAAGAGCTACATTTTGCTTTTTAAAGAAAGTTTCAAATTGTGCTTATGCACTACCTGGGAGTCCAGTCTGCGGGACCATCCAAAAGTCTTAAGCCATAGAAAGCATGCAAAATTTGTGGGACTGCATCCCACTCGCGCCCCCTGATCGTGTTCACTTCCCACTGGATTCCAGAATGCAGCTAACCTTGTTGATCTTGTTTTTATCAGGCTTGATGGACTTTGGAGGTTCCTCCTCCTCTTCCTCCTCACTCTGCTCCTGACTCAAGGCAGCAAACACATTTCCTCCCTAAAGTGGGCAACGAGAAGCAGCAGCAGTGAAAAGACTGCAGAAACAAATAGCACGGGGTCACCCCCCTTCTGCTGGGCACCAAAGGCAAAAGAGCAGCTTCTCCAGGGAGAAGCCGTTTCCAAAAGCCTTTCAGTCTAGGCTGCAAAAATAATTAGGGCCATTTTGTGTTCTGTCTCATGTATATTACAGAAAAGGTGGAGTCAGTCATCCAGTCTGCACATCACAAACAACCTACAGTTAGTTAATCATGGCTGCTGATAATGAAGTGGGATTGAACTACCTTCTTAGCTCCTGGCCACCCAACTGAGTTAAACAACCCATCTCTGTTTGTGATGCACAACTTACAACCCATGGATTACAGGCAGTTCCCAAGTTATGAACATTCAAGTTAGGAACGACCTGTGCTTACAAATGAATTGCCATAAAGCCTGTGATTTTAAAAAAATACTGCTGAAAATAGTCATTCCCATAGAGAGAGAGGAAGCAAAAGGGGAGAAAGGGAAGGCCTCCAAGGCATGTTTTCCTACCCTTCCCATCCTGAGAAGGAAATCTCTCTGGCGTTTCTTTGCTGCAAAGAGGAGGCACTGTGAGTTTGGCCAATGGGCATGGGCTAGAGATAGTTGTGGTTTTTCCACTTTCACAGGGGTACAGCATCCCTAACCCTGCAAATCTGGAGGGCTGACTATATGTGATTGGACTTGCACATTTGACTTAAAGATGAATTTCCATTTTCTCAAGAAGACAACTCATTCATAAACCAGCGACTGCCTCTATTTTTAAGTTACAAGTCTAGGTTATTCCTCTTACACCAACCCCGAATTCAGAATGACAGTGCTACCCAGGACTGGTTAATTCAGCAGGTTGATAGGAACAAGCTTGCTTATTCACTCACTCCAATTTATTCACGGTTATCAGGGTAAGTTTAAATTCTAGGTAGTCAGTGATGCATTGCTAATGCAAAATATATATACATATATACATATATTGCAAAGAACTAGAAAAATGCAAAACTAATTATATGTAAAGAACGATTTGCTTAAATTTGGCAAATTGCACAATTATTGAAAACAGTGAGGTTACATTAAGGGATGGTAGACAAAAGCATCTCACATTCATGGAGGCGTGAAAAACTTTGGCTGAATACTGAAAAAATAATTACCGCATAGAAATTAGCACATATTCCTGCTTTGCTACTTCTTTAATTATTTGTGTAAAGGTGAGGTGGTTTCTTAGAAACCACTCAGAGCCTATGGAAATGGGGAAGTATATAAATATTAAAATTAAATAAACAAATATTTGCTACAATGTGTTAATACACAAGAAAGGGAACTATAAGGTAGAATAAATTATATACAATGATAACTGTACATAAGTAGTATTACATAGGTACATAGGTATTACAAAAGAGATAGTAATTTAGCATGCATTGTTGTTTTGTTGTTGTCAGTCGTGAAGTCGCATCCAACCCATCGCGACCCCATGGACAACATTCCTCCAGGCCTTCCCATCCTCCACCATCCCCCGGAGTCCACTTAAGCTCACGCCGACAGCTTCAGTGACTCCATCTTGCCACTGTATCACATATTGTTATATATTTTCATATTTTTATAATATGTTATTTATACCTAAAAACAAGATATCAATCTTTTTGCCATTATATATAAAACTGCTGGAGCCACAATTAAAAAGATAGTCCAGTTGACCTTTTCCTTCACGGAGTGATGTCTATGACCTAGTTGTCGAATAACTTTGTTTCATACTTCAAGTATTTCAGTAATGCTATCTCCCCAAGATAAGCTCTAAGATAAGACATCTGCTGAGGACATTGGGCCCATAGCCGGAGGCCGTCGGAATCAAATAAAAATGCTTTTGTCCCTCTCTAGTCACTTTGCTAGCTATGAGAGAGGAGAGTTGGGAGAAGTACTTTACCTGGTTGCCACCAACAAAGCAATGTATTCTCAGAAGGAATGAGCAGTGAGGTTGTCAGGCAACCCATGGACCTTCCTTTCCTCCCCCACCCCAAAATCATTCCGACAACTGTGAGGATAGGGGTGCTTTAAGAAATGGAGGGGATTCTAATCTGGCTTTATGATCAGCAGTACAAGTCAAAGCATATCTACTCAGGAGTATGTTCTACTGTCTTCCATGGGGTGTACTCCCAGACTTCAAGGGACTTCAGCCTGAGCAAACATAGCCAGAGTGAGAGAGGGGAGGCAGATAAAAATTACTGACTGAAAAATAATTTTAATTAAATTATTAATCTTTTAATAATGTTAATAATGTTTTGAAATGGCAATGTACAGAATAGTGCACAGCATTTTCTCCTGCTGCTAGAAATATGGTATTTTTGCAATTATTGCCTTTGATTGCCTAGACAATGTAATTCTACTTATTGTACATTATCACATGCATATACTGCTTGATATTAAAAAATCTCCAAGTGGCTCACATACTTTATTAAGAGTCTCACTTAACAACAATATTAAAAGAGGATTAAAAAAAATTCAACAAAAAAGGCAAATACATTTACAATAACAGTTTTAAGATTTTTAAAATGACAACAACAATATAAGAAGCAGTAAAATGGAGCAGCATATGATCACCTTCATTTACTTTACCCTAGTGAAGGCCTATGAGTTATGAGGCATAAACAGTACCAATGTATATAACCTGGAATTTTTGCAATCAAGTGTTATTCTCAACATATTGTATTTTATGTTACATGGGAAGAAGACGTTATAATCTGATTATCGGAGCTGTTGAATATATTTGTACAGCTGTTTAAAAAAATTCTAAGAGGAACATGGGCAAAGTACCTTAGTGATACAACATTTGCACAAGAGAAGCAGAGGGACTCCTGAGAAATGTGGAAAAGGGAACAGCTCCCCAGGGTAATTCTGTGCCAGGACAATACCAGCTGTTGGGACTACTGTGGCTTTAGTGGCCTGTGATTTTGACCATCTGCAAGTCTTGCTTTATTAGGTCCATTAGGTAGGCATGTCATGAACAGAGCCGGCTGGAGCCAGGGGTCAGAATAGAAGGCCCAGGAGGCCCCTTCTGACTTGCTCTGATTCTATGTTTCTATCCCTCCTGATGTGGAGGGCAACTCACAGTCCACTTATTCCCCACCCTGCCACAGCAAAGGAAATTTCAAGACAACCAAGAACTCACCTTTTTTTTCTTGTTTGCTTTGCTGATGGGGACAGACACTGCAAAAGAGAGGAAAAGAGTAATGACTGGCCGGGCCAGAAGTCACTCTACCTACCTACCTACCCTCATCTGTGCCGGCAGGATCAAGGTTCACAAGCAGAGATGAAAGACATCAGCCTACTCCAGCCTCTGTCTATGGCAGGGGTGGGCAGTCTGTGGCCATCCAGATGTTTCTGCCTGTAATTCCCATCACTGCTCACCGTTGGCTATGCTGGCTATGGCTGATGGGAGTTGTAGGTCAAGATACCTGGAGGCTCATGAGTTGTTCACCTCTGGTCGCTCTACAGTGACAGTAAAAATGTACCAGTGGATTCACTGTCCTCCTCCGAGCAATTACTATGATAATGGCATGAGGACTGTTCCAAGGCTTACAGAGTCGAGTCCAGCCAAATGCAGAGGGAAGCTGCCAGTCAGTGCATGACTCTGCCAAGCTTATTACGTGACAGGGAAGACCTCTGATAACTGGCAGCCACACCCTGTTTCTGCCCAGCATCCAGGCGCTCGCTGCCTCTGATCACCAAGGCAGCCTCTGGCTTGCCTCTGCTAATGAGCATCTTGCCCAAGGCCCATCCTAGATGCCAACCTACTTGAAACTCTGAAGCTGCCTCCCCTAGCCTGGTGCCCGCCAGATGATCTGGGCTACAAGTACCAGTACCAGCATTCTGACTATCAGGCACACTGGCTGGGGTTGATGGGAGTTGAAGCCCAATAGCCAAAGGGCACTAGGCTGAGGATGTCCGCTCTGTAGAGCAATCCTTCTGTAGTGGTGAGAGTGATGAACAGAAGAAACATTTGGCAATCCTTGAACAAGGTGCTGCTCCCTCATGCTCAAGAACCCCACCACTGATCCCAGTCTCCAACCTTCTTCTTCCTCATCGCTGGCTTGGGCAGATAACTTCTTCAGCCTCTCTATCAGCTGGTTCTCTTCTTTGTCTTCCTCCACCTCTTTTTTCCTTTGATCCTTTTTTCTCTCTTTCTTTTTCTTTTGCTGCTGTGGCCAAGAAACAGGGAAAAAGAAAAAACAAAAGAGCATGTCAGAGGGTGTTGGGAGTGCGGAGGATGGCTGCTTTGTTCTCAAGGACTGCTGGCTGGGATGCAGAGGAACTGGAATCAGAATGTGAGGCAGATGGGAGGGGGTTGGGGAGGATGGGACATGCTGAGATACTGAGATAAGAGAAGATGGGGTGCTTATCTCAAGGCCAGACTCCCCAGGTGGGCAGGCAGTTCCTGGAAATAACCAAGATGAACAACTGGTGGGAGGGAACCCAGAGCAGGGGAGTTTCTCGGATACAGACCAGGCAGCCCCAGCTCTTGACCCCATGATGCAGCGTGAGCAGTGGAGGGTGGCCCCATTGGTGCATAAAGGAGACGTGCTCACTTTCAGAAAGTCCCTCCTGAAGGGATGGGACCCAGGTATGCTAATAAGGAGAGTTCCTGGAGGTGAATACTAGACTGGGTTCAACAAACCACTCTGTGCATGCTCAGATTCATCCTGGGTGTCTTGTGCATTTGGGTCAGTAAAGAACATTTTGCAAGGAAAAAGGCTTTTGAATGCTTGAAGGAGGAACCTTGGCTTGCAACAGAGGGCATGCCAAATGCTGTTCTCAGCCATGCCACAACTTTGCCATCCGTGCAGCTGCCCTGTTCCACCAGAACACCCTCTCTTGGCAGGGTCCAAAGGATTCCACATGAGCTGGTCTCACTCACCTGCTGCTGTTGCTGCTGCTGCTCCTTTTCCTTCTCAGCTACCTCCTCCTCATTGGCATGCTTCTCGTCTACAGCCAGTTCCTTGAAGAACTTAGGAAACCAACCAAACAAACAAACAAAAAAGGTTTTTGCAGAGATTCCTCTCCCTGTTCTGTAATATAAAAAGCACATCACACTCCTAAAAGTGTGGACAGGGTTATAGCCTGACCACCACAGCACAGTTTAATCAGGGCTGACTGGTGGTACTTCCCTTCCTTTTGGAAGCCAAATCCAGGTCTTGCTACTTTTAAGAACCAGTCTGCTAAACTTGGGAGATGGTCAGGATTGTGCAAGTTGTACTCTAGGTTACCTACCCCTGGTTAGAGTGTTGGACTAGGGAGAGCCATGAAATACCCTGGATGAGTTTTAACTGCTGATTGTATTGCAGTCACACATGGCTGCTCTGAGGATAAAATGGAGGTGAGGCCACTGGAATGCATGTTTGCTGCACTGAACTACTTGGAACAAGTGTGGGATAGAATTCAAATCAATACACTGATAATGACTGAATTGCAAGGTACCTTTTTCAGTGCCTAAAGGGCCAGTGCAGCTGAGCAAAGAAAGCACTGTAGGTGGAAATGCCAGTGCCAGCTTAAAGTCCTTTCTCTGTTGGAACCCTCCCTACACAAGCCACCATCTCTCAGCTCAATTATGGAGGTGGGTTTTGTGGGGTTGAATGAAATAGGAAAGGCAAAGTGTTCTGGGTCACTGGAAAATGAGTGACAGAGCTAGTTTTCCTCAAATGTTGGGCATACCCAAAGGCTTCAAAGCACTGTGAGGAGAAACCAGAGCCCCTGTGCCAGATGGAGAACAGTTAGAACGCCAAGTTTGTGGCACTACGGCCTGTCTAAGCCCAAATAGCAGTGGTGAAGCCACCACAGGAACAAGACTAAATCTTACCGACTTTTTGGTCTTCTTATCCTTCTTCCCCTTCTTTACCAGTTTGTCTGCAAGAAAGAATCAGGAGGTCATCTGCCATCCCAAAGAGGAGCTACAAACCCAGCTGTAGTCTGCTGTGACACAAACTCTCTCAACTTTTTCACTCTCTCACAGACCGAGACCAGGGCTGCCTTCCAGGCAAAGGGCTTCTGACACTACCAATGAGAAGGCACTGGGTGGCTATTCCATCTTTTTCTCCTTAACAATAGAAGAATGACGAAGCAGTGGGGAAGCAGAGAAGGCCTAGAAGTGGAAGTGGCCTCCTCCCCCATAAGAGTCCATGAATGAGGCAGGACAAGGGTGTGTCTGAAGACACTGCAGAAACTCAGGGATCCTGGCAACCAAAAGCATAGCCTACTCCACTCCACACTCAATTACCACATCCACAAACACCAGTCAATTTGGCGTAGTGGTTAGTGTATTAAAGAAATGGAAGACCTGGGTTCAAACCCACTCTCAGCTATGGAGTGCACTGGTGACCTTGGGCTAGCCACCATCTCGCATCTTAATGTACCTCCCTGAAAAAGCAACAGCAGCAGCAGCACCTTGAGTGTTGCATAGGAAGTCAGAGTAAATGTATCAGAACTAGAAGAACCTGCTTTTCACAGTATGTTTTTACTACACTGTTTAAACCACTGGACCACCCCCACCCCCAGTCGCCTACTATAAAATCATAAGGTATAAGACAACATTTTGCCAGAGAGATTTTTACCCATGGCCCAAAGAAAGGTACTCATTACAGCCTTACAAGTAAAGCCCATATAATGGTTAGCACATCTTTCCCCAGCATGGAGCTCTCCAGCTGTGTTCAATTACAATTGGCCGTGGCTGGCTGAGGTTGATACGATTTGTAATACAACACAGTCGGAAAACACAACATTGGGGAAGTCTGGGTTACAGCATCAGACATGGACCAAGGAGGCCTAGATTCAGACTAAGCCAGTTAGCCTAACTCCCTCTCAGACTAACTGACCTTACAAGATCATTATGAGGAAAAAATGGTGAAAGAGAATCTAGTATGTTGCCCTGAGTTTACCTGGGGGAGGCATGCATAACAAATCCATCAAGTTCAGAAAAGTAACTAGACCAAAGTCTGTTTTGCTGGCCTACCCTGCCAATTCTTACCAAGATGAGTCATCCTGAAAGAGGGATAGAGAGAGAGAACTTGTTCTCAGCCATTGTACAAAAATACTAATTTATAAAGGATATAATTCACATCAAGCAGTGGCAAGGCTGCTTAAAAATTTACTAGAGCCGGCTACTAAACATCCACTTAAAAGCACTTCAGCAAAGTGACCAGGCGATGATATCATCACCAAAATTTGAAAAGGACTGGTCAGTTTTCCATTCAGACCATCCATGGGTTTTGAGGAATTTGTGGCGCGCGCACACAGGTATGTGACTTGTGCGGGCTCATTTGCAAGTATACAGTGCAAGATGTTTGATGGATTCAATTTGTGAATACAGCAGGACACATAGCAGTCGCCCACTTTTAGAACAGGAGTGGGCAGCTGTGCTGCTGTTGGGAGCCACAGCTGAGCTGCTTCCTCAGGAGGGAACATTCCTTGGCCAAACGGGGATGTGGCGAAAAGTGAATATACCACCAACATCCCTTTTCTCCTTTACTTTCTTGAATGCACTTCTCTCCTCTTCTTCCTTCCTAGCAGGCTGGCAAGAATGGGACAGATCCTTTTAGCCAGAGGTCTAACTTGGTGGGATGCAGCAGCAGGGGGTGGGATGGTGTAACTTGGTGTCCTGCAACAGCAAGAGTTTTATCTGATGGCCTTCATGGTCCCTCCAAACTCTACTATTCTATGATTCTAAGATTTTGAAATTAGGTGGAAAGATGCCCAAAACAAGGCCAAGGGCCACAAGTTTCCCACCTCTCTTTTAAAGAGAGAGGGAGAGCCCTACTGTTCTTTAGAAGGAGGTTGCAGAAATTCAGCAGGATAATCCTACTTTACCAATCACATAATCTGGATCCGGCTGGCTCTAGATTTGAGGGGTCTTCTACAAAATGCCCACCAGCAGCCCCACTGTATCTCTGTAGATACAGATGGCAGGTTTAGCTGGCAAAGCAGCAGTGCCATGACCCCAATGAGCTCCAAGCCACAGGGTGCAGAACCCACCAGACAACCATGATGTAGCATGAATCCCAAGTGCTGTGGGTAACTAAAATGGCAGCTTCAAGACTTCTACCACAGAACACCATTTTAAGTATGCACAATGCCCCAAAGCGAAACTATATTGGAGGCATAGTTGGAAATTACAACAACAGCTTCCAGAGCACTGTGAGGAAATAATTTAAAAGGGAGAAGGATCACAGTATGTATCACTAATGAATCTTGTTGGGGCACTGAGACCCCAGGAGCTACCCCAGGTTACCAGGTGCTGATGTTGGATCTGGACTGGACTTCTGCCTGTCAAGCAGCTCTTAAAAGTACAATGTGGAAGCCCTACAAAAATATGCACCAAGCTGATAAAAGCTGGAATAGCTTTATTCTTTTAATTACGAGGAATCCTACTTCATACCAGACAGGCCTGCAGAAGTCTTCTGTAACCCAGCATCCTTCCTCCTCCCAGGCCCAACTAGCCTGCCTTGTCCCAGGCCAGTTTTGGTGTCTCATCTCACTCAGCCCACACCCCATTCCAAACCACCCTCTCCTGTTGCTTTCACCCCCAACCAGTTTGTCACAGCTCAGTTGAAATTACCCTTTCCCTCTCTGACTCATGAATTTCTAAGCTGTTTTGTTTTATTTTTTTTCACAGAAGGGGCTCCTGGGCCTCTTAACAACTGAATAAACACTAGGAATCACTGAACTTTTTACTAGCATGGAAAGGCAGAAGCAGGAAAACAATTCAGCTGCTGAATTTGTGACTCTCAAGCAGCTCAGCTGTTTAAAAGCTCAGGAGCCCCGCCAGGAAACAAATATAATTGGCAACTCTAAGACCTGGTCTGGATGTCACAACAACCCTGGGCTTTTTTTAAAACCACAGGGCTGCAGTGAACAGGGAAGCTGGTTCCCAACACCCAATTGCTCTTATTGAGGCTAAACTAATCAGGGAAGCTCCAACCATACGTTGTTTAGTATGATGTACAAACCAGAAATTGTGGGGTTATCAGGGAGGGGCAACACAGTATTTCCTAGGTCGTTTAGCTCTCACTTACTGCAGGAGTGATTGGGTGGCAGCAGCTGGCATGCTAGCTCCTGCTCTATACACAACAGCCCGAGGTTTTAAAAAACCCTGGGTTGTTGTAATGTCTGAACTGAGCCTAAGACAAAACCAACATGCATTAGGAGCAGCTGATTTTTAATCCTTTTTCTCTCAAATGCCATGTCTCAGGCATTTGTAAATTGGGGATCATTAACCACACATGCTTTGAGAGCCTACAGTGGGAATGCTAAATTGCTGTCACTGGAAGTTCAGAACAATACTGTCTAAGGAGCAAAAAGGGCTTCCTTCTGAATGCAAAAAAAAGTCACAGCTTTCTAATCTGCTTACAGTCATGCTGAATGGCTATTGCTACATTTGGTATCTTATATTCTGCAAGGGTTTAGGAGCTTCAGGATGGGAAATGAAGAACTACGGCGTTGGAAAGAAAGAGGGATAGTGTAAGAAGTGCTAGAGAGGAAGAAAGAAAGTGGGAGTGAGAGCAAATAGTTCAGGCAAGAGGGGAGCTGAAGGCATGAATTGTATTGGGGAGCCCTTCCATGTGGACTGAGCAGCAGGGAACCAGCAGAAGAATAGACACATGTACAAACAGACGGAGGGCAAAGGTTTATAGGCATATAGGCTGCACAGAAACAGGTGATGGAAAGGAGGTTCAATAGAGAAAGCTTTGGACAGGAAGGGAGGAAAAGCAGTTTGTAGAAAATAAGAGATCATAAAGATCAACCAGAAGGGTACAAGATGAATTTCAAATATGGATTTGCACCCAATCAGATATACCTTTTGATTTTTAGTGGGACATACTCCACCCTGCATTTCATTCAAACCTTGCTCTCAGAAAACTTGTATACTCTGTTTTCATACATGGGAACTAATGCAGCAGTTAAGGTTGCAGTCCTATGCCTGTTTATCCCAGAAAAAGTTTTACCACTCCCAGCATTCTTTAGTTAGCCATGCTAGCTGGAGAATGCTGGGAGTTTTAAGCCTTTTCCTGTCTAAACATGCATAGTATTGTACTCAAGACTGAGCTGCAAAGGATGAAGTTCCTGGTTTAAATCTCACTGCTGTCATTAACTCACTGAATGTTGAGTAAATTTTCAGTTTATCAGCTGAATGTAGAATATTTTAAAGTTATTTTTTACTTAGGAAAAAAGTAACATCAACTGAAATTAAGCTACATAACTGATAATACATATGTAAGACTATATCATGTGTACTGGTCCTCTAGAAAGCTATTACCAGAGTTGCTTGTCCAGGCCCTTGTATCCTGTCCTGAATTTTTCTTTTTACAGGTGCATTTTCAATATCACTTAAAGCAGACTAATTAGGCCTAACCCCTTTGACATGTCTTTCATACACAATTCAGGATCCATATGACCTGGTAAAAAGGTGGCTTTTAAATTTTTCACTATTTACATATCATTATCACAGTATCTGGTACATTGCAGAGTAACCCAAAACCACTACCAATATATATATATATATATATATATATATACACACACACACACACACACACACACCAACATTCTTCAACCTGAAACCTTCCAGATGTGTGAAACTACACCTCCCAGAATTCCTCAGACAGCATGGCTGGTTGTAGGATGCTGAGAGTTCTAACTCAATAGATCTGGAGGTTGTCACTTTGGGAAAAGCCGATTTAGGTAATAGGAAAAGGAGAAAGGCAGTAAGAGCAATAAAAGCAAATACAGACAAACACGTTATTACCTTACGTCCTTAATTCTTTCCAGTGACTATCTATGTTGATTTTATTCTGAGTCAGGAAGTTTGGCCACAATACTCTACACACATAATTGAGAATAAGCCCTTTTATGACAATGGATTTTACTTCTGAGCAAACATGACTAAAATCAGGTTGTGTGTACAGAACCAGATGGATAGTTATGTACATATTTCAAGTTTATTTTGAGCTATTTGGAGGCAAAATAATTGTATACGGTGTTGCGCAGTTGGGGGCGGGGGAAAGCAAGCTTCTACTCCCAGTCCTTTCACTTGCCTTCCCATCGCCCCAGATTTTCACCCACCTTACCCTACTGGCTCTTTACAGGTCCTTCGTCACTCCCTTCTTCAGGACTAGCCTCTCCACCCCTTCCTTGGCTCAATTCCATTCTCCTCACCTCCAGCCCCCTCTGTGGGGCAGTTCTTCTCTTCGTCTCCGATCCATTCTTCCTGAGGCTGCTGCTGCTTTCCTCCCTTAGGCATGGCTGATCTCTCCGTTCCCACCCCTCAGTCACCACTTAATTCTAGTGACTCTCTCTCCCGGAATCTAGGCTTCACACATGCACACCTTGGCCACACGGCGCCTGCGCAAAAGCTGACGCAGCGATAACGCTCCTCGGCCCAAACCAGAAAGGATCCCTCCATCCGCCAATGAGCGCCTAGGGTTCTGTCATAGAGATCAGGAAGTGTTATTAACTCCTAGAGCGGCCGAGCAGAGAGGGAACGTAGAGACCGGGAAGTTAGTTATACGTGGTTGGAGAGCAGTAGAGATGTGGACCTCTGTCCCTTCTTGTCTTTACCCCTGATTTTTAGCTGAGGATGGAGGCGGGGACTTCTGTGACTTTAAGAAAGACCCATTTTTACATGCAGGCCCTGAATAATTATATGCCAAGTTTAGGCAATAACTACAACCAGCATGCAGATAGCCTGGTTTTGTCTTACTATTAGTTGTAATGGTGGTAATGCCTACTATTTATCTTTGATTATTGCATTTCATATAAGAATATATTATTTTATGTTATTATTTTGTATTTATTTTAGCCATAATAATATAACTTGTACATTGGACAAAGTTCTGTAATTATGAAGTAAAGTATAAAAAATCTCAAGCAAAATTAAGTATATCAAAGCATTAGCAAGTGCCTGTTGAATTTTGCAGAGATGGTTGCTTCCAGCAAGGCCTGCCATTAATGAGACAATGACCTTATTTAACTTTGTTCTGTTTTCTGCATGTCTGACCAAAACTCACCTGGTAAATGAACCTAAAACAAGCTTTTCTGAAACTGGATGTTGTAACAGATGATGTGGGATGTCTCCTACAATTATGTCATTATATAAAAATAAGACTTAAAATGAATATTCAATGACTGATGTTGCATTCTTACCTGTGTTAAAAGCCTTTTATATATACAACATAGATTTTGAAAGTGCTTCACATGCATTTTCTACTTGTAATCCTTACAACCAACTATGACAAATTAGTATTACCAATGCTACTGACACTTACTAAATGTAGCGAACTTTAGTAGCTAAATTTGGCTGTTAAATTCTTATCTGCTGTTGTGAACCACCCAGAGAGCTATTGTGCAGTATAGAAAAAATAATATTAATAAAAATAAACTATAACTAGCTAGTTATATTCTGTATTACATAGCAGAATTTATATTTTTGCTAATTAGTAATTATGTTTATTGTTATTGTGTTATTGTTACATTTTAGAGACTAATATATAACCATTGCTCTGACAACTTTTCTGATCGGAAAGTGCTGCACACATTTGTTTTATTTGTTTAATAAATAAACAAATAGGTTCAAAGTAACTGATTCATTCAGACTGAACCACTGTGCTACACCAGTTTTTATGGCCATTAAACATGGCTGAAGTTCACGTTTTTGTTGTTGCTAGTTGCGAAGTCGTGTCTGACCCATCACGACCCCATGGACAACATTCCTCCAGGCCTGCCTGTCCTCCACCATCCCCTGCAAGTTCATGTTATCTTGGTCTAATGAACAAAATTCAGTATTATGTAAATATATGGGATACTAAACTATTTCATGTAAAATTAAGCTAAATCTTTGAACTTTTTTGCAAGCTGTTGCTGTTTAGTATGGTAATGTGGCAACCATTTTTAGGCATTAATTCTAGGGTAACTATGCATAGGATTGCAGCTTTAACAGGTGTTGTTGTTCTCAGTACATGCCATCAACTCATCTCCAACTTATGGAGACCTTATGAAAGAAAGCCCTTCAAAATGTCGTATCCATGCCAACCTTGCTCAGCACTTGTAAATTCAAGGCTGCAGAATCTTTTCCGCATTTAATCCATCCTTTATTTATTTATTTATTTATTTGGGACATTTCTATCCCATCCTATACAAACATCTCAGGAATGTGAAACAAAACAGTGTAGTGGCAGCATACAAAATAGAATATAAATATCCAATAAAAACAAATTTAAAAACCACAATCCTTAAAATGCAGAGAAAACAAAATATTTGGTTTTCCTTTTCTTCTTCCTTCAACCTTCTCCAGCATAATTTTCTTCTCCAGTGAGCTGTGCCTTCACATGATGTGCCCAAAGTATGCCAGCTTCAGTTTTGTCAATTTTGCTTCCAGGGAAAGTTCTGACGTGATTTGATCTACAACCCACTTGTTTGTCTTTCTATTGGTCCAACATATTTGCAACGTTTTCCTCCAGCATTATGTTTCAAATGCATCAGTTTCCTTCCTGTCAGCTTTCGTCACTGTCCAGCTTTGACACCCTAAATATGGTGATTGGGAATACAGTTGTGTGGATGATCTTGGCCTTCGTGGGAATCACTTCTTAATAAACATACCCTGGACCAGTTGATTTCCGTAGGCATAAGCCTAATTAATTGAGGTGGGGCTGTAAGTGTCCTATCTCTGTTATTTAAAATAATTGTCATATAACAGCTCTTGTTTGCTTTAAACTGTTCTAGAATTACTTTACATAAAAAATACAACAGTACAGGTGGATTAAATGAGAGCCAGTGTGATGTAGTGCTTAAGAGCATGGGACTGGGACTCAGGCAATCTGGGTTCTAGTCCTCAAACAGCTATGGAGCCAGCTGGCTGACTTTGGGCCAATCACAGACTCTCAGCCCAACCTACCCCCTACCTCACAGGGCTGTTGTTGTGGGGATAGATTGAGAGGATTATGTAAACTGCTTTGAGTTCCCTGTAAGTAAAAAAAGTAGGATATAAAGCTAATTAATAATAAACAAATTTTAATGCAACTTGTATAATTTCTCATCACATTACATATATTAAAAACTATTTTATAATCTTTAGAGACCATATAGTTATATGATTTGAAAAAATAGGAAAAATAAATAAATGACTTCCTATGATAAAGATCCTTGGCACTTTTGCAATCAGATCTAAGCTGACTAGTGCTGATTTTTTTCTTTTACTAACCCCTATGCAACATAGATCAATCATATGGTTATTTTATTATTTGTAAGGGGGCGCAGTCTTTCCCTAAAAGAAAAAAAATCTGTATTTTACTGTACACCAGGAGGCACTCGAGGGTCTATTCACGCCATCAATGGAATACGTTGAATGGAGGAACTTGCTTTATTCCCCTTCCTCCCAACCAAAATGGTACATTCTGACCACCCTTGAGGTCTACTGACCTTCCCGCGCTGAATAGTACAGGCCATTTCCAGAAGTTCTATCATTCGTTCCCCCCCTATTTTTTCCAACGTCACCATCCGTCATTATTCAGTTGGAGAGGGGCCTCCCCTTCCGCTGCGGCTCCGCCCCCTTACTCCGCTCTCATTGGTTCCTCCTATCCCCGCCGAGGAATATTTCTCTTCTGGGCCCCTCCCACTTCTCTTGGTCCGGTACT
Organism: Varanus komodoensis; assembly: GCF_004798865.1. Lineage (NCBI taxonomy): Eukaryota > Metazoa > Chordata > Lepidosauria > Squamata > Varanidae > Varanus > Varanus komodoensis. The sequence continues at coordinate 338,056 of NW_025335368.1, read as the reverse complement.
GCGAGTCGGTGCTGCTAGAAGAGCAAGAGGAGGAGGGGACGGCAGCCGGGATAGGACATGCCCCGCAAAAGGCCGTTCAGCGCTAAGCAGAAGAAAAAGCAGCTGCAGGACAAACGGGAGCGAAAACGGCAGGGTGAGAGGAACCTCGGGAGGGGGCGGGCCCCCTCCCCCATATAACATCTGCAAGGATGTTAGAAAAAACCTTTCTTCTATAAGAGCATGTGCGGTAGATACTCTTACTAACATCTAGCTTCTCGCCTTACCTTGTTATCCTCTCTTGGAGGAGGAATTGCCTCTAATCTCTGCAACATCTGGGTTTCCTGATCATCTATAGAAACATCTGGGTATTGTAAGCCACTCCTCCTCCTCCTCCTCCTCCTCGAAACATTTGGAGGGGGCAGCCGAAGCAGGACTTCCATTATAATAGTTTAGGGCGGGATAGAAAGAAATTGGCTTAGGCGTATGGAACATTTGCAGAAAAATAAACCCGTTCCCTGAAACATCTATAAAACATTTCTCTACCATCCCCATCCTTTGGAACATACGGAGGTGGATGGGTGGGAGATCTGGTGAGTCAGGCCTTCCACATTTTATATGAAAGTGTCCATTCTCCTTCCTGAAACTATTCAGAAGGTCGATTTAGGTACTTGTTTTCTTGCTAAATTTCTAAAGAAAGGTGACCCTGATTTTTAAAAGTAGCTGGATACATGCTGCTTATTTATACGAAGTGACAACCTTCTTTTTCCCACGCGTTCAGATAGAAGCATAGTTCTCAGCTCCTTCCTGAAACAGTTCACCCCCCTACATTTAATGAAATGGTAGAACAAGGCCCTTTTGCTTCATGGATTTTTTTAGAGAGTTCTAACTCCTTGCTACTGGTCTCCCTTTCAAACCATTTTCAAAATAAATCTGCGTTCCCTCCCCAAAATGTTTGTATGGCATGTTTTGACACACACTTCAAGGATGTTTCTGGCTTTGCAAAGCATTTGGTGTGTCTGTTAGATTTTTTTATACACCAGCATCTGCAATGCAGTTATATCACTCTCTCTTTTTCTCCCACTTAAACTGCTTAATGGCATTACCTCTCCTTGCCTAGTATCTCTGGAATGTTGCATCCTTGCTCACCAACAATTGAGAGAAAGCAGCACAATTCAGATGCAGAGAACAACTGCTCTTTGCTCCAAATACATTGTTTTACTTGGGACTGTTACCATTTTTTCTGTTCTACTTTTCATAGTGAATTTTGGTCCGCTTCAGATATGTGTAGGTAGATCTAACTCAGGTTTACTCAGAAGTATGTTCTACAGAACTCAGTACTGCCAAGTAACTGCACCAAACTGCTGCTTTAGGACAGAGGGAATCAGTGCAATAGAGAGTATTGATTAGAATGTTGAACTAAAAGTTCTGGTGAGCTACACTCATTCCTGCTCAGCCATAAAACTCAGTGAGTAAGCTAGTGTGTACTGGGAGAGAATCATGTACACCATCTTGAGTTCCTTGCAGCAAATCTACAATAAAAATATAATAAAATGACAAAAGAATCACTGGACCTGAAAGAATAGGAAGGAATTGAACATTTTTATTAAGGCTGTAGTCCTGAACAGACTTAAAGTTAGTTGCACCAACTTGGACTTATATTTGCACTCAGGATTACAGCATAAGAGTCAGACTCTGCATCAAGCCTGCACATTTTGCAACCCACCAAACTGCATGTAGCCAGCCTCCCAGGCAACTGACAGTAGCCTTATTTCTGCAGTCTCCAGAAGGGACTGCAAAACCATAAGTTTTATACACCTGGTGGCCTGCCATGCAGGACAGGTGTACTCTGTTCAGCGTGATGGGTCTCAGATTACTCAGGCCTTTACCTATCTACTTCTCTTTTGCATCCATAAACAGTTTGACTTTGGCTGATGCGCATGCCCTTCTGTCCCTCAGTCAGATCCTAATAAGAATGATTTACCATGTTAAGAAGCACTGAAACATTGATAAAAGTGTGTGGTGTAAATGCAAAGTTTTCTTTAAAGACGAACAAACAATAGTGACTATCATGTTCTTAAGCGGTATGCCATTCAAGCAGGATTTACTTAAACCATTCATGCTAGTACAACACAATCACATTCAATGCGGTCATTTTTAAAAATAGCTACAGTAGACTAGTCTATCCAATTGTTCCTGTGCTCTCTGGAAGGTTTTGTTGACTGTAGCATCTCTGGTAGATGGAGTGAAAGAGGAAGGTAGTCTTGGAGCCTCCTGTGGGGCTGTGTTAAGTAAGCTTAGGAAATTCATAGGAAGTGGGCATGTAGCTGGGGAATCACCTTTGTGAGAAGCAGGGAGAGTTGATTCAGACTGCTGCTGTGCTAACTGAACTGGAAGCACTTTGAAAGAAAAGCGCTGAGCTTCAAAGACAGGATAAAAACAGCTTTGTGGGGGTTATGAATTGTGTGCTAATGGTACTGAAATAACCTTCCACAGAACTACACAGGCAGTGGGTTTGAAACAAGCATTTTGCATGGCAGCTTGCAGGTAAGAGAGATGCTCTTGGCAGAAAACAGGAAGGTGAACACGTATGTGCGTCACTCTCCTTTACATACTAACAGTGACAGCAGTTTGTCCTGTATGTGGTATGTTTGAATCTTCAAAGCATTCACATTCATTTTTTCATATTTATGTACTTCAATATTTAAATACCCTCTGTAAGATATTCTTAGGTCACCTTTCAGGACAAAGTCCTCTCAAGGTGGTTTACTCTTCCCCCATGTAAAACTATCAAATCACATTTTCAGTGCTATAACACTATTCAGAACATAAGTAGTGCAAAACCTCATCCTGGTTAGATAAGTAAAACTGCTTCACCAGTCAACTTGTACATGCATCAGGATGTCAGAATTTGGCTTATGTGGTGAATTAGTAAAACTGCATTCAGACGGGGGGGGGGGGGCTGCTTGAACAGTGCTTGAGTCAAAGCGTGGGGAAACTAGGGGGCCCTTAGTGAAATCTGCAAGTGACACTCCTGACTCAGCCCACTTCTAGCCAAATCATCCCCTGCATGGACATACCCCTCCCCCAGGGAAACTAGAAGCAAGCCCCTAGATACTGGCCTTCTGCCAGCAAGCAGAAGCATTTTCTTTTAAAGAAGTGCTTGGTCTGTAGAGTTGATTCTTTTAACTGTGGCGCTCTGTCTTTTAATCTGAATTTTACTTTGCTAGTGGTTGTATTGCTTGCTAGTGCTATACACTTCTGTTTGATTTGCAGATAGTTCTATCTTCTGTGTCACTTTTTTCTATTGTAGATTTTCCTATTCTTAGCTCCCTTGGGCATATTTTGTAGAAGACAAGGAACCAACATAATAAATAGGCAAAATAAGAGCACAGCCATGTGCATGTTTAGACAGGGAGAAAACCTGTCTTATAATTCTCAGCATACTTGGCTTGGAAGGATACTGGGAAGTGTAGGCCTCCTTCTGTCAAAGCATTCATAGGATTGCACTCTAAAAGGAGTAGCTAAGGGGTTTGCTACAATAGGTAAGGAAATGCTTGGCCTTTTCAATTTCTCTTCCCCTCCTACCTTGTAATTCAGGCATGGCAACTGTGAGTATGCTCCTATAAACTTAAGCAAAGTAGTAGTTCTGCAGAACCTGTTCAAGTGGAGATGTTTTACTTCCGAACAGCTTGTGTGTTTTAGGACAAGGCTGGATAATATTGTCTGTTCTTCCCCTCAAGAGGATTGTGTTCAAGTAAGCACCTGAAAGATATACAGAGTTCTCCTTGGCTGTGTTTCCCACAGTATCTAGGAATGTGGACAGCTGCCTTAGAGCCCTGTTAGTCCCTTAGTGTATCCAGCCCAGTGCTTGGCCATGGCTTTCTGAGCTCAAGGTTACCTCACCTGCAGATGCTTAGGATTTAACCTGTGACTTTGTATGTGCAAACTGCATGGTCTGTCACACTGAGCTTTTGCTTCTGCCACTGTAGAAGCAGCCATCTACTTTGGTGCAATAGTTAAGAGTGCAGGTCTGGGACAGGTGATCTGGGTTCTAGTCCCCACTCAGTCAGAGAACCAACTGAGTGACATTGGGGCAGTCATGGATTCTCAGCCCAACCTACCTCCCAGGGTTGTTGTTGTGGGGATAAGACAGAAAGCAGGAGGAAGAGAATGATGTAAGCCACTTTGAGTTCATTGTATGAGAAAGTGGGATATAAATCTAATAAATATGTTTTCACATTACCACTAACAAACAATTCAACATTCCAAATCCTTTGCTTGCCTCAGGACTAAGTTATCTCTGGGACTGCCAGTTCCCATATTAATCTGTCAGCTTCCTGAATTGCTCAGTGGGGTCCTCCTGTGTGTCCCAACACCACTAGAAGTATGCCTGAATGAAACTTGGGAGAGGAGGGTCCTCTCAATGGTTGCTTTTGGAACACCCCTTAAGAGGAGGTGGCCTCATCTGCTTTTGCTAATGGTATTAATGCAGCCCCCTCAACCTTGGTTCTTTCCAGATATGCTATTCCTATCATTCCCTGCTAGCAGAGGGAATCCTTGACAGGCGAGGTATGGTGAGGCATGGTCTAGCCGTGCAACATAAACCCAGGAGAGTTGTAGTAACCCCGGTGGAACACTAGGGAAGGAGTACCTCGAGTATCATGTGATAGTAAGCACCCAGCTTCCCCACCCACACACATGCAAATGGATACATGGTGAAGGCAGGAGAGCCAGTGTGGTGCAGTGGTTAAGAGCATCGGACTGGGACTCAGACGATATGGGTTCTAGTCCCTGCTCAGCCATGGAGCCAACTGGGTGACTTTGGGCCAGTCACAGCCTCTCAGCCCAACCTACCTCACAGGGTTGTTGTTGTGGGGATAAGATGGAGGAGGAGATGTAAGCTGCCTTGAGCCCTTTGTAGGAAAAAGGCAGGATATAAATCAAAAAATAAATAAAATAAATCAAATGTCCCTGTAGAGTATATTCTCTGATACCTAAAGTAGCAATCAGCCTTCCAGCTTCATGTCCTGAAAAAGGCCTATGTGTTTGCCTGCCATGTCTCCTCTCAAGCTGGCTGGCAGCAGCTGATAAGGAAGATAGCAGCCTGTGAGTCATCCACTCCCCCTGTTGAGCCCCTTCATTGTGTCAAAATCCTCTCAGAAATATCCACAAGCCCGTAGCAAGTCTTTCTGACAAAGGGCCTTTATGGCTTTCCTGTCAAGGTGAAGCTGCTGAGCTGCTGCAGAGCACAAACCTAAAGTACAAAGCCCAAATTCCTGGTTGCCCTCTTTCCTCCCCGTTACTCCTTCAGCTTCAAAACTAAATTTCTCTTCTCATAGGTCCCACTCCCCTTGCAGGAATGAACCCTGGAATCACTTTTCTTCTGCCTCTTGTATTTGTCTCCAAGTTCCCATGAATCTTGGAGAATTGCTTTCACACCCCTCCCTGCTTTAACCACACACCCTGCCCAGAAATGCCGAGGCGTTTAAAGCAGCGGGGCCCCACCGCCTTCACACAGTCCTGGCTGGCAGCCATTTTCCCTTTCTATCGTGCAACATTAACCCCCATTCCACGCCCCTGTCCCTGAGAATTTGGACTGGACTCCTGTAGTTTTGAATTTTAATTTCTCTTCTTCCAGTTCTTAAGGCCTGTATCGCTCTTTCCCAAGTGCTCAAAGCGTGTTCAGGCTGAGCTGAGGGAGATGAGAAAAACAGCAGGCCCATTCATATGTCCTGGTAAAATAATTAACGTCCCCTCTTTTCCCGCCCTCTTCCTTTTCCTTGGGTGTTACGATTTTTTAAGAGTGGTCCTGTTCATGCAACACAATTGCCCACATCAGTTATTTAATGCATGGTAAGGCTGTAGGGTGGGTGCAGCTGCCATTTGGAATATGCAGCCCCCTCACAGAGGTTGTCATGGCAGGAAAATCCAGCACGTGTGGGTTCTGTGAAATTTAAACAATCCTTAGAACCATGCTTGGTTTTGGGTTCAGCCCTCACACAATCCACCTTTGCCAGGTTCACACAACACATAGAGGTTGCGGAAATAACCCATAGCAAGCCATTGCATGTCATTGGAACCTGATCATTGTAAGCTACTCCTGGAGCCTTTTTGGATGATGAGCAGCATAAAAATATGATGGATGGATGGAGAAATCATCACATTGGACACATTCAGCCCATGTGTTAAGCCATGGTTAAGCAGCAGGTAAATGACCCCAGCCTCCTCCCAGGCTTGTCTGCTTCCCTTCCCTTCTCCTTCCCCCATGCTGTCAAGAGAAGTGGCTAGTTTCAGCCTCCACGTGCTGCCTGGAGTTGCAGGCCACAACAAAACCAAACAAAACTAATGATGGGCAGTAGGCCTGATCCCCACCATGGTGATGCTGCATGCAGGCACCAGTCCTGGTTGTTTCACTGAGTAAAGGGCGGAGCAGAGCTGACAACAAGTACAGTGATTCTGAATTCAGCCAGGCAGGCAGCCTTGCACTGGGTTGAACAAATCATTCAGTGTTGCACCTGCATCACATTTTCCAGGTGTCTCAGACTTCAGGAGAAACAGAAGTTCTAGAGTTTAGGAGAGAGATATTTGAAATTTCATACATTCTGGTCTCTGTTTTCCTTTTGCTGTTTTTCCAGGCTTCCAGGATGGTGTAAGATCCAGCTCCAATAGTCGGAGTGGCAGTCATGACAGGCATGAGGAGCACACAGACACGTCAGACAGTGAATCATTCTCTCTGCAAGTCCGCAAGCTCAACCAGCAGCCTCAGATTCGCAAGCCAGGAGAACATGGCTATGACCCCAACCGGTAAGAAATTCTGCTGCTCTTGATCATGATGATGCTGATGATAATGATGATATTGCATTTATACCCCATCATTTTTCCTCTCGGAGGAACCCAAAGTGGCTTTACATAGCTCAGTTGTATCCTCAGAACAACAAACCTGTGAGGTAGATTACGCTGAGTGTCTGCGATTGGGCCAAAGTCAGCCAGTGACCTTCATTGCTGAGTGGGGGCTAGAACCCAGTTCTCCCAGGTCCCCCATTCAACATTCTCATCACCATACCACACCAGCTCTTAATTTATTTTACACGCATGTATACATATCCCATTGTTTTCCTGCAAAGAACCCAAGATGACTTACATAATTCTCATAACAGTCCTGCAGCTTAGCTTAGGCTAAGAATCAGTGATTAGCCCAAGGAGAGATCCTTCTGGGGCTCCTCACAATCTCTTTTTGTTTAAATAGCCCCAAATAATTTGGTGTGATCAGCAAACTTGGTCACTTCACTCCTTCCTCCTGGTTCCATTCCTAAATCTTGTCCAACAACCTCTCTGCTTCTCCAGGTCAATAGCCTTGACTTCAAGGAAACAAATTTGTTCCTTGAGAGCCAGAAGCTCACTGTACTATACTATACATAAATTATAACAAGCATGCCCATGATTTGAGTCTTAACTGGCAGACAGTCATAAATAATGGCACTTCACACAATACATCGGATAGCCATGCATCTCTTCTGACTTGTACCATCGTAAGTTTTCCTCTTGTTTTTGCTATTATTATTACTACTGCCACTACTATTATTATTGGTATTACAGTGGAGGTTGCCTCTTGTTTGGCATGGCTATCTCTGCTTCTGTCTCCCTCCTCTGGAAGACACAACTGTGGCCAGTGGAACTGTACAGGAAGAACAGGGGAGGGCCTCTCCAAGCTGTGTCAAGGGCTCCCTCCGTTAAACCTGTGGTCAAGCTCAGATTTAGGGTAGGCTTCTCATGGGGCGAAAGAGCAATGGGCTTTTTCACACCTGTTTACTATTGTTAATCTCCAGATTATAATATCCATTAGGTGCAATCCTATGCAAGCTTAGAGAGAGGACTGCACCCTTGGTGAGAATGAATGCTTGTCATCCTAGTAATCCTCTGACTTCCAATCAGTATAACCCATTAACTTCCTTATTTGGCGATCCCTTCTCCTGTGGATGTTAATAATGAGCAAGGGGACAGCCTGAGCATATTCAATGTGGCTTCACTGCAACGTCCGTGGCCAGATTGGGATGGGCTTTTGAAGTTCAAGAATGAAAGCACATTTTTGTGAGAGACTACCATGGAGTAAGTCACTCATTTTAATTCATCCATGAAATGTCTCCTAGCTGGGCAGGTTGCTCGCTTGTACCCTTTGCACTAGAATCAGAAGCCAGCTCTCAAAATGTGATCAGTCTGCTCTGGTCTCTACACTACACTGGGAGAAATTGATTTCATTAATCCATTTGTGTGTTTGATTTGTACCTCACTGTTCTGTCAATCATTTGGAACTCAAGACTCTGCAGCACCAGCACCTTCCACCATCTCTTCCTGCTTAAGAACTGGGATTCTCTAATGAGGTCCCTCTCTGTTGTTCCAGGTATTTATCAGGTGCAAGGGGCCCTTTTTTGTGCTGGCCCCTCACCTCTGGAACGCCCTCCCCTGGCATCTTCCTCACTGCATGTGTTGAAGAGGATAGTTAACACATTTCTCTTTAATCAGACTCTTCAACCCGGCTGGGAATATGGGGTCTTGGAGTTCCGTGTTCGCTGTTGCTTGTTTATATTGCCATACTGTGTTTTGTGCTCTGACCTCCCAAGGGAGGAGGAATTAGATACAAACAAATATTTATATATTTAAATGTTTAGCTAAATAAACATCATCAGGATGCCAGTGAACTCCCCCCTGCCTGCATTGGTGCAATTAAATAATCACTCTTGCCTCCTAAAGCAGGGGGTGAGCAGACCATAGGTTGGCAAGAGTGAACAGAAGGCAGGTTTCTTGCCTCCTAGAGCAGGAGTAGGTCTTCAGATAGTTTGCCCTTCAGCCTTCAGAAGCCACTGCCAGAATGGCCAGTGGTTAGAAACACTAGGAGTTGAAAGTCCAGAAAAACCCGGAGAGCCTCCTCCTGCCCAGACCACCATCCTTGAGGAAGGAGAGAGCATCTTGATCCTGTTCCTTGACTCAGCCCATTCATGTGGCAGATAATCTGAGCCTACCTTTCAGTGCCTACATACTCTGCATTGTTGTCCCTTAACAGCCCCTCCCTCTTCCCCTGTTCCGCTATCTTTTTGTATCTGTTAGGTATCGGCTGCACTTTGAGAAGGAGAGCAAAGAGGAGGTGGAGCGGAGGAAGAAGATTGCTCGGGAGAAGACCTTGGAGCCAGTGCCAGAAGTTGAGATGGAGGTGGACATAGAAGCAGTTTACAAGACTGGTTCAGGTGAGTGAAGGAGGTGATGGAAAGGTGGCTCAGTTAATGGCTGATTCTGAAGAATTTGCATCCAGCTGCTCCCTCTCCTTGCTCTTCTTGCAGTACCTCTCCTGACCTCTGGAGGCAATAGTACAACTTTGCCTTGCTTGCTTACTCTCAGGAGTTTTAGGTGGTTTAAACATGAGCCTTGCAGGAAGAACTCCGGACTTTGAGTATGAAAGTTCTCTTTATAAATTTATTTCTAAATAACATTGTGATCTAGAGGTTTACTGTGATTGCATGCAAAATTCAAACCCATTTTGGTGCTCTGGCCACGTCTTGCAGCACTCTCCTCTGCGGAGGCCTCCTGTGTTCCCCATGTCAGTGGTTCAGCAAGCCTTTGCTGAACTCAGTTTTATTTCCCATTCTTGTCATTATGTCCCCCTTTAAGCCAGTGTGCGGTCTTCCTTAGATGCTTTCTATCTCTGTTTCTTGAGTGGTACCTGGAGAAGCAAAACTGTTGATAGAAGGAATTCCTTGACACAGGGTGTTACTCTTGCCTTAAGACTTATGCTTTCTGCGGATGTTAGCATTAATTCCCAACTGGTATTTCCTGTTCTCTTGCTGTCAGCGCTGGATTTTCCTAAACGTCCACCATGGAATTACCAGATGACCAAGGAGCAGGTGTTGGCCCAAGAAGAAAAGTGTTTCCGGGAATATCTAGAAAATATCTATAGTACATTCCAGCCAAGCCAGCTAAGTTACTTTGAGCACAATCTGGAGGTGAGCCCTTACACGCATTGAAAGGAAACTTGGGTTTGTTCCCATGTGGCTGACCAGGTGGGACAATCTCTTAACCAAACAACCCCATAAATTTGGAGTAAAGTATGTGAGAAGCACAAAGGAACATGGAAGTACTTGCTCTGCATTAGCTAACTTCATTGATTCGTTTTTTCAGATACTTGGGGGCAAGCATTGCGGTAGCTAAGAGGAAGTTAAGTTCATGTAAACCAGGGGTGGGGAACTCCCTTTGTGGGCCTGGCCATCCCCAAGATTATAAGCAGTTGCTTCAAGGTTTTTCTCTTAATAAAATGTTAAAGTAGGTTAAGTTGTGTTTTGCTTGCACAGAGATTTGCGTCACACAATGTGAACCTTCCCCCAACCTGGCACCCTATTTACTGTATACAGATGTGAATCCCTCCAGGGAATATATTGAGTACAGTGACAGTGCCAGCTACAGATCGGGGGAATTGTAGTCCAACACATTAGAAGGACAGCCAGTTGAGAGAGGCTGTCTCTTTCTGTGTTTCCTGCACAGGAAACACTCGTGACTAGAAGACAGTGTGAAAACCACGGGGGAATTGTGCATGTGGGTGAGCAAGGAGAGGCAAAGATACGACTGGCTGGAAGTCCAGTGTTTCTGCACCCAGTGAAGCACACACATGCGGTTTGCACAGATGACCTGCCGCATGCTACTTTTGTGCTGTTTCCTGTTAGAGTTAAATGGGGGGCTAGGATCTGGTGGGTGGTTTGGCAGGAGGGGTTGTGCAGGGTAAACATGACCTTGTCTGTAGTTCCTTCTTCAAAGAGATCCCAGATGTCTTAGGAGCTGGAACTGATGGGAAACCAGGCCTGAATCCAAGTTGATCTCTGAGTGCTAAAAGAACTAAGAAAGAACCCAGATGAAAAGACCTAAATCTGATTGATGAAGGGGGTGAGGAAGCAGATTTTTCACAGACCAATTTTCCTCTTGCAGACATGGAGACAGCTGTGGCGTGTACTGGAGATGTCAGACATCGTGTTGCTTATTACCGATATCCGGCACCCGGTAAGGATGCTTTGGTGTGCTCTTGAGATGACTGCCTGCTCTTCTTGGGCTGAGTTCATATGAACCATTGGTTTGGCTTAAGAACTCCCGTAATGTGCTTTAATTTACTGAGCAGTGGCCTGTGGGCTCCTTTTAAGAATCCGTTCACTTAATCCTCAGTACAGATGACTTCCAGGAGAACTTCCCAATTTCCTTGCTGAATTCTGTCCTCTTTGTGGAGAACTCTTGAATGAACTGTACAACAGTATGTTTTCAATCACTGCTTCAGCCAGAGAAACTTCTTATGATGGTCCTGGGGTTTTGCTAAGAGCTACTTGTAAAGAAAAATTAAAGTAGGTTTCTGCCTTTTTTGAGAGCAAGAGTGAGAACCCAGGAACCACACACTGAAAGGACTGCAGACAATGCCTCCCACAACAGTGTGGAATGCTCTTGTTGAAGATCCTATTATATATGGTTTCTCTTCTCTAGCTTTCTCCCTGCACTTGCTAGCTGTCATATGTTCAGGCCGTCCTCAGGCTGGGTGCAAGGATGAACAGAATGAAGTAGCAATTGTAGGCAGCCAAGCATCTACTCTGTATGGCATTGTAGACTCCTGGCTAATTATTCCATCACCATATGATAGATAGATAGATAGATAGATAGATAGATAGATAGATAGATGGCTGTCCTTAAAGAACTGGAGAGTTTGACCTATCCTTCCATAGCCAATTACTGGATTTTGTGTGATGACGCCTTTCTGATTCACAGGGAGAGCACAAACAGCATTATAGTGACACCAGGTGGCAGAACGTGGTATTACAGTGTATTGTTAAAGCTGCCAGCTTAAGCAGAGGTGGGTACTTTGTGGGTCTCCAGATGTGGAACCTCAACTCCTCATTGGCTTCAGTTGGCATGGCTAGCAGTTAGGGATAATGGGAGTTGTAGTCTAATGGCATTTCGAATGACTCAGGTTCCCATCTGTGAACTAAAGAATGGGAGCATGTAGGCAATCTGCCACCACTGCCTACATGCTCCCATTTCAGAGAATACTGAAAGTATACTGGACTGCAGTTCATGGGTTCTAGTCCCCATGGAGTTCACTGGGGAACTTTGGGCCAGTCACTGACCCTGCCTCACCTGCTTAACAAAGTTGTAAAGATAAAGTTGAGAGGAGGAGGAAGACTGTGTAAGCTTTCTTGGGTTCCTTACAAAGGAAAAAAGGACAATAGCATTATATTTAATTATTATATTTCTACCAAGGCCACTGTGTGACTTATTGGTACAAGCAGCAAACATACCTTCTGTGCAGAGGTTCCAGAGACAGTCAGCAATGTGAACTGTGCTAACATGAGCCCATCCTTGCTTGGCAGCCTGTTCAAATCATGTCCTTGCCTAGAGAAGAGTGAGGCGAAGGATCCCATGCTCCTAGTCCTCACTGCTGTGACTCTCCTCGCCTTTTCCTGCCCAGGTCATCCACTTCTCCCCAGCCCTCTATGACTTTGTGATGAAGCAGATGAAGAAAAACCTCATCCTGGTTCTCAACAAGATTGACCTGGCACCCCCAGCCCTGGTAGTGGCCTGGAAGCACTACTTCAAGAGTCGGTTCCCTGAGATCCATGTGATCTGCTTCACCTCCTACCCACAAAAAGACCAAGATCCCAGTGCAGGTAATTTTCAGGCCCTCGTAACGCAGTCACTACAGTGGTGGCAACGCTGCCAGCATGGTGCTTTGGCTGAAGTGTCATGGTGGGAATTGCTGATTGGGCCTTTCTGAAGGAGGCATGAAGAGCAGCATGTACACAGTTCCCAGCCATGATTCAGGCTGATTGAGGTCGTGGTTCCGTGATGGCATGTAGCAGCCTGGAGGATGACTTGAGATAGTTAGCAAAAGAGCCTGGAATTTTTCCATCTTGTGGGCAAGGGGCTGCATCCAGTGGTAATGAACGTGACTTAGCTAGACCATCCTTGGATACAGCCCAAGGATATTATCCCAGGATAGCACGATAATAATTTCTGAATCTTGATTCTGTAAACAAGCCCTGAGAGAACACCAGCCCCAGGAGGAACAGAGCAACATTTTTCTTGTGTGGAAGGTCAGGAAGCAAGGAAGCTTACTTCCTCTGACCAAGGACCAGTTTCCTTGCCCACACCCACCAGAACCCTGTGGTGCAGTTTAAAAAGATGTGAGGGGAGCATGATTTTGATTTAAAACAAGGTGTGAGTTCCCATGCGCCTTGTTTTAGCAATGAAGTCATAGCTGCTTTGCTGTCCCCTATCAGATTTTGGCAGTGCAGGAGTGGCAGCGTCACTAAAATATGCCAGGGGAGGAAAGTGCTCGCAGTCCGCAGGCCATATCCTGGCCACATTTGAGTTAGAGGATTCTGGGGAGCTAGGAAAGGCCTCTGTTTCATGTCTTGGGAAACTGCTGCAAACCAGAGTAGACAGTTTGGAATAAAGGGGCTCTGCATTTAAGGCAGCCCTTGAGATCTTCAGGTGTAATTCTAAAGCAAAATTACAACATTCCCTTTCTCTCAAAACCAATCGATTAGGGACTTCCTGATGTTGTGCAGTACTTGACCCCCTCTAAAGCAGGGAAATGCCTTTCCGAAAGCTTAGGTTCTGGCAGTAAGAACTTCCAGATAAAACTTGCTGGTATTTTGACTTTTTGTTCCTGCCCCCTTCAGCCCTGCCCCCCACTGGAATGCAGCCCTTGAGAACCTCTCCAGAGGACCTTTGGGCCTTGGGCTGGAAGGGGTTCCTCACCCCCTGTCCCTAATGAACTCTTCCTCCCATATCAACCTACTTATATCCTGAGCCCACCTGCCGAGGTTGCCCCTCCCACCCAAGGGCACGCCGGAGGTTCCAGGCTTATTCCGCGGCATCTGGAGGCAGGGCTGGAAAAACCCCTGCCTGAAAAACTAGATAACTGTTGCCAGTCAGTGTTGACCATACTAGGCTAGATGGACCCATGGTCAGATTTGGTGTAAGGCAGCGCTTCCTTTTTATTATTATTACTATTATTCATTTATATGCTATCTTTTCCCCCATTGCAAGGAGCCCAACGTGGCTTATATAAACCCCCTCTTTTCCCTCATCATAGCCTCACAACAACCTTGTAAGGTAGGCTGGGCTAAGAGTTAATGACTGGCCCAGTGTCACCCAGTGAACGTCATGACTGGCTGGGGAGTAGAACTTGGATTGCTCAAGTCCCAGTCCAGCCCTCCTTAAGCACAGCTCCACACTGGTTTCCCATGTTTTCCACCCTGTTAGCTCCTATTTCTCTTTAGGCACAGGCAAGCTGGATCGCATACTCCTTTCTTCCCCAGTAAGCCTTGTGTTCCTCCTATCTCTGGGAGAGAGTTCAGTCTCCCAACCTTGACCTTCTGGATTTTCTCTCCTGCCAGTGTTTAAGAAGCGCCGGAAGCGCCGGAAGGGTTGGAGCACAGCAATGGGACCCGATCAGCTGCTGAGTGCCTGTGAGAGCATCACAGCTGGAAAAGGTGAGGCTGCTTAGAATCACTCTGTGCTCTTGTGGTGGTTGTGGGTTGTGCTTCCGTTGGCCAGCACCTCTGGGTGTCAGCCAGGCATTTTTGACAAGAAAGGTTGCCAGTGCCCAAGGCTGCTCACGGGCCACTTTCCCTGACCTGGAACTGCCTTCACACAGTTGAACAGGGAATAAATTGTGGAAGTTCCAGGAAAAGGGAGAGACATGGTACTTTGTAAATCACCTGGTAAGTCCCAGAAAAAGGCTGTATAGGAATGCATAAAAGTAAATAAATGCCAGAAGCACTTGAGGTCAACCTGGCCCTGCTGAGTTCTCTGGAAGTCCTGACCACTGCTCATGTCATGGTTTCCCAGGGGTGTGTGTGTGTTTCCAGGGGGGTTCCTTAATATAAAAGTTTGCAATGCCTCTGCTAAGGCTTATTTACATAAGAACTTTAAGTTAAAATTGGCTGGTATTTTGGCCCTACCCTCTGTGCCTTCAGCCGTGCCCAACATTAGGATGCAGCCTTCCAAGAGTCCCTCCAATGTCAAATCCAATCCTCACACTAAAAAGGCCCAGTGCCCCCGTGGTATGTGCTTAAGCATATCCTGGCTGATCAGCATGTTCAACGTAAAAGAGACCTGACACTGTATTTCCATCCTGTTTAATCGGACGAATGCCCCCTCATTCCACCTGGATTTCAGCTCCCAGTTGAGGTGCGCAGGGTGGCAGGCTTCCGGAGCTTTGTTGTTGCGGGTGGCCTTTGCAGTGGCTGCGTTTGTTTTCCTCTTTGGTTGGCATCGCTTTTTTTGCTCTCTCCAGTGGACCTGAGCAGCTGGAAGGAGAAAATTGAGCGGGATGCAACCTGTGCTTGCCTGACACTGGAGGACTCGGAGGAGGACTCGGATGATGACGAGAGCGCAGCAGTGTTAGTAGAGCACCAAACCGATGTGGCGATGGAGGCTGTGCAGTTCTCCCAGGAGCTCTACAAGGATGGGATCCTGACAGTGGGCTGTGTAGGTGAGCGAACCCTCTGCTGGCAGGCAGAGCCATCCAACAAGGAAATGTACTGGAGGGAGGAGGGTGTTTGAGACATGCATTTTTTAAATCAGCGACCAGCTCGCTCTAGGATTTTATCCACTAGAACATGGCCAAACTTTCAGACCTTTCTTGGAAAACTGCAACAAAGGGGCGGGGGGGGGGGGTAGGGGTGTTATTTAATGCTAAGTAACAGTGCCATCTCATGCAGGCCTGCTCTGAAGTACACCATGCAGGATTCAGCGGCTTACTTCTGAGTAGGAGCGTGCAGGACAGGGCTACTCCTAGGTAGAATTGCAGTATGGTATAGTGGTTGGAATGTTGGGATAATACTGGAGAGCCCTGGATTCAGATTCTCTCCAAGCCTAGTTAAACATGAGCCAGCTGCTTTCTCTGCTGTCATAACCAGCGTTTCAGGATTGTTGTGAAGGTAAAATATGGGTGGGCTGAGGAATTGTATAGGAGGCCCTGAGCATTTTGATCAAAATATAGTTAATAATAACTATTGTGAATAGCTATTAATAATGTATTATAATTGGGACTATAGTATAATCTATACTATAGAATAATATCGTGCATTTGGGAAGTAGTATAGCACCTTCTGCCAATTAGAGGGCCAAACTGGGATGGTGTAATGTGGTGTCCTGAAACAGCAGGGGGTTGGACCCAGTGGCCTTCTGGCCCCTTCCAGTTCTGCTGTTCTGTGGTTCTGTGAAATTACATTCCTGCCCTTAGGCTGAAAGAGGCTAATACCACCGCTGTAATTAAATACTGGAGAGGCTCTTGGTAGCCACATGCCAGTGGTGGGCAGGGCCAAAGGCAAAGTTACCAAAATAGCTTCTTTTAGCTTAAAGTAATTGAGATTTAAAGGCAGCATTTAAGACTCTTAGAATGAGGGAAGAATGCACACAGACTGGAAAATCACAAAACACCTGGTCATTAGGGGAAAAGGTGGAGGCAGGGGAAGGAGACCTATTCCAGGGTAAGTGCACATAAGATTGCACCTAAGGCATGCTTCCCCGACCTGGTGCCCTCCAGTGATGTTGAACTGCAAATTCCACCATGCCTGTCTCACGCTGCACACACCTGTACTCCTCCTCCCGCAGGGTTCCCCAATGTGGGCAAGTCTTCGCTCATAAACGGGCTGGTGGGCCGCAAGGTGGTGAGCGTCTCCCGCACTCCTGGCCACACCAAGTATTTCCAGACGTATTTCCTGACACCCACCATCAAGCTGTGTGATTGCCCTGGACTTATCTTCCCCTCTCTTGTGGACAGGAAACAGCAGGTAAACAGCTGTGGTAGGGGAAGATTGGCAGGGATGGGGAGATATACGCACACCTGTGCTGCAGAGGGAGATGAGCGTTCCCACGAGGAACCGTTGCATGAACTGGGAACACACACCTTTGGAAAAGGGAATGAGGCCTGACAAGGTGGGGAGACCTGGTTCCTTGTCTCCCTTCAGTATAAGTTGTGAGTCATGACCCCTACTGGCTGGGGATGATGAGAATTTTAATCCACAGCATGTGGTAGGCAGCAGGTTGAGGAAGGACAGAGTGGACGATAATGGACTGCTTAACCTCTCCCAGCCTAACCTATCCCCCTGCACCGTTGTGAGGATAAAAAGGAGTTCCTAAGAGGGAGCTTGGACTGAAGATGTCAGAAACCGAGAATGTGAAATTATGTTAGAGTTGCAGGTGCCCACTCACACAGTCAAATAATAAGCATGACCTTGTAGAAGCAGCTGGGGAGCAATGGGCGTGGATAAAAGTTCAGCCTCGGACAATTAAAAGATCTTGAGTAGCCAGGGCTTTTGCTAGGAGTTACCACCAGTCCGTGAATAGCTGCCACCAGTCTGCATAAAGCAAGGGGAAGGGGCCGTGGCCCAGTGACAGAGCGTATGCTTTGCACGCAGGACCCGGCCTCAGTCCCCGGAATCTCCAGGCAGGGCTGGGAGAGGAATCCCACCCGCAGGGCCGCTCTTGGTGGCTGTCGCCCGCACTGGGCTGGATGAGCTCCTGGGCTGGCTGGTGCTTCCCTATATTGTTACAGAGACAGACCCAACGGCACCCCCCGGGGTGTTATGCTGGGAAGGAACGGGTGTGAGTGTGGGGTTCTCTTGTCAAAATACAGCATTTTAAGGAAGGGTCCGCTGCTGTGCGGGTTAGGGTTCCCAGGTGCTCGTCTCAGGGAGATGAGGGGCTTGCAGGAGTGTTCAAACTGGGATTTAATGGAGTCGGTACCTGTGCATGATGCTGTTCCAGTCCCACCCCCCTTGAGAGGCGTGAGAACTCTTGCTGCTGTCTCTTGCCCTGCATTTGTGTATTTCTTCCTTTCACTACACTGAGACATTCTTGGGCACACTTAGAATGCAAAGAATACTTTGCAACTGCAAATGTAACAAAGTAATGCAAATGTAATGCAAATAAATACTTTGCAAATGTAATAAAAGACAGAGCAGTTGCAGTTCTAAATGGCCGTGTTTTGCTGCCTCACTTAGACCTTACGCACCCACACTTCTTGATTCCTAAGAGAACAAAGACTCTTTGCCCTGTCTAGCCCCCTGAAAGAAGACAGCAAGGGATAAGAACCATAGCTGAAAGAAAGGGAGGAACAAGAACATTTTATAGCTTGTGCAGCAAGTCCTGACTCCTCCAGTCGCATGAGCACGAGAAGTGCAGTCGGCTTGTGAGCTGGTTTCCATGTGGGAAACGAGCTGTTCTTTATTCTGACTACTGAGTCTCCCTTTCCGCATGAAAGGAGGGGTCACTTGGAGGAGAGAATATAGGCATCTATGTGTCATTACTTTATCACTATCGTTCTCATTGTATCCTCGAGTTAGACATTTCAATCCCAGTTAGAATCCATTAAACTGTTCTTGATGAGCTTGGATCTTCTGGCCCTCTTTAAATGAATGTCATCACTGCAGGAATATTTACCAAAGCTGGGTCCCCCTCTTCCTGCGTACATTGCCTAATCCCATCCAGACAGGAATTCCCTGTTAGTTATCCATTAACACCATCTCCACTGCAGCCCAGTCAGCATGTCTGCAACTCCACACCTCTCTTTCCTTAGTGTAAGAGAGCAATTCAGTGCCTCTTGACCATTTGCCCATCGTATTTAGCAACTCTGAGGTCCTGCTTAGATGATGCCCTCTTCGTATGATGGCTTTTTTACAAATTGAAGCATACCAGAGGTATGATTGAATTGCAAAAAGCACCTCTTCATAACGGGAGGAACTCAAACCAGGATTGCTGCATTCTGTGCTATGCTGTGAAATATGAGAAAGGGGATAGTGAGGAAGAAAATGTTTAAAGGCTTGGTTTTTGCAATTCAGGGAAAAAAACAGGGCTGGAAAGGGCCCAAGGCCTCCTTGGTATTTGCTTTAAGCTGGAGGGGGAAGGAATGTGCTGGAGGAGGTAGAATTCCTGACTTGGGACTTCCAGAGTCTCTCACCATCTTTTGGAAGGGCAGTATCATTTCTATTTCCCCCATTTGTTTGGTCCTTTCGGTCGGCCTGTCACTGCGTAGTAGATGGGGTTTGCAGGCCTGGTAACCAACATACCTGTCCTTTTTTTTTTTTTTTTAAGATCCTGGCAGGTATCTACCCAATTTCTCAGATCCAAGAACCCTACACCTCGGTGGGATTCCTGGCCAGCCGAATTCCAATCCAGGCCTTACTCAAGCTGCAGCATCCAGACGCTGAACCCGGCACAGCTGAGCCACCGTGGTGTGCCTGGGATGTTTGCGAAGGTAAAACTGGCTGGCAGTACCATGAGGGGACAGCCCTAGAAGTAGGTGGGGGAAGGGTTAGGATAGGGTTCAGCCTGAGGGTGCACATGGGTGATGCCGCTGTAACCTTGACAGTGTCTTCCACTTCTTTTTATAGCCTGGGCAGAGAAAAGAGGCTACAAGACAGCCAAGGGAGCCCGCAATGATGTCTACCGAGCAGCCAACAGCCTCCTCCGCCTAGCAGTGGACGGGCGCCTCTGTGTCTGCATGCGGCCCCCAGGCTACACCGCACAGAAAGGTACCAGAGAACAGGACCCTGTTGGAACATTAAGGAACTCTCTATTTGGGGTCACTTTGGGTCTTCCATTCACTGTCTTTTCTTTCTATCTTTGCTCCTTTTTCATAACCTTTAATGGATTATTTTGCTAATTCCTAGTGGGTTTTTAGTTTGTTTTGGAGGGTTTTTTTTTTAAAGTCGTACATTTTCTTTTAAAGCAGCTCATCGCTTGGAACATCTTGTGTTCCAAGTATGGAAAGGCAGGGTGGAGGGAAACTCTATAAGGATATTAATAAAATGACAGCAAGCCTTCAGTTCTATTGGCTTTTACCCTCTTAACTTGTCCACACAGCCATTTTGGCTTTATTTTCATTGTACCCTGCCTTTCTGCCAGAAAAAGGGACTCAACAGAAGGATTTCACAGAAACTAAAATTGCTTAAAACAATAAAACAATCTGTTAAAATACAATAAGATATAACAATTACAGGAAAAAATAGTACACCACACCCATTTCAACAAGACCCACTTACCAACTAAAAGCCTTTTAAAATAAAGTTGGCTTACTTAAGACTAATACAGTGCTGAAAATACGCTGCGTATCAATCCCCTATCCATACAAATTCAGTTTCACCCTCAAATTTTCCTTTAGAATACAGCCCTGCTCTGACCTCTTTTGGGCAGGAGAGGGGACTAAATCAGAGACGTGAACACCTGGCAAGCCAACTTTAGTTTTTTAATGCAGCTTTAAAGCTAGGTGCAATTTGGAGAGTTGTGAAGACCTGGAAAAAAAGCAAATGTCTCCTCCCCTACCCAGTTTCCCACAAATACCAAAAAGCCCTAGTATTTTTCCTCTGTATATTTGCCCTCCCGCCCCTTGAGATCGGCGGCAGAGGCCCTTCTCCGGGAACCCTCTGTAAAAGATATTAGGAGGATGAGTACCTGGAGGAGGGCTTTCTCTGTGGTGGCGCCCCACCTATGGAATGCACTCCCCAGAGAGGTCCGCCTGGCGCCGTCGTCATTTGTTTTTCGGCGCCAGGCCAAGACCTTTTTATTTAAACATTATTTTAATTAATTGCTAACTTATTTATTGGTTTTAAATTATTGCCTGGATGTTTCCAGTTTTTTATGTATTGTATTGTTATTTATTTGCTGGAAGCCACCCCGAGGCTTATGCGAATGGGGCGACATACAAGAATCCCAAATAAATAAATATATTTCTTTGCTTTTTCCCTGGGCCTTTATATCTCCACTGCAACCCTTGGGCTAGGTAAGCTTTGACACCCCCTCCCCCACACGAAAATGTGGTGTTTTGAACAGCCCTGCCTCCTTCCCTGCAGCCATGTGGGAGCATCACCCCGAAACTGCCGAGATTGCTGCCCTGCAGGAGGCTCACCGCCAGGAGGACAAGCACAGCTCCAAAGAGGAGGAGGAGGAGGAGGAGGAGGAGGAAGACGATGAGATCTCTAGCTCAGGAGAGGAGGAGGATGAAGAAAAAGATCGGGATGCTGATGAAGAAGGTGAGGAAGAAGAGGATCCACGTTCTGCTCCAAAGAGTGGCCCCAGCCAGCACCTCCCTTCCCGAAAGGGAAAACTTGCAGGCCGGAACTTGTTTGCTTTGCTTGGGGAAGATGAATGTTAGCAGCTCCCCCTGCTGGACAGACTGACGAGCGGTGGCCCCACCCATGTGCCATCTCATCCTCTCTGTGCATTCCAGAGTTGCTGTATATTAATAAAGGTCCTGTTTATTTCCTGGCCTGCCTCCATGGCTGTGCGGAGGGCATGGGCTAGAGGAGGGTACAGAACCTCAGGACCAGGATCTGAATCAGGCCTGTTTCCCCAGGTAGGCCGCACCCCTGCTGGCCCAGCCATTTGTTGCAGGCACCACCCATTGATGGGGGCTTCCCAGCATTCATGCAGTTTTTCCCCATTCTGAAAGCTTGACGTGCCTCTCTTAAGGCCGAAGCATAAGCTAAAATATGTGGGCGTTTTTTGTATTTTGGCCTCATCCCTTGACCCTTCAGTGCTTTCCACCACCAGAAAGTGGACTCTAAGAGCTTCTATGAGATGAAATGCAGTCATTGGGTTGAAAGAAGTTCTGCACCCTTGAGATAAGGACACAATGCAGTAGTCCCCCGAAATTCGAGAGGGTTAAGTTCCTAAAGCACCCACGAATTGTGAAAAACCGCGAATTTGGTGCCGGCGATGCGGACGGGAGGCACAGGAAGGGTCGGGCTGGGGGGTGGGCACGCGCGCATGATGGGGCAGGGGCAGGCATGAGCCGAGATCGTTTTCTCTGCGCGAATCCAAACTCGGAGGAAACTCTCCTTGCGAGTAAGGCATCGCACGGTGAGGTGCCGGCTTACTTGTAAGGTCAGATTGGCTTGGACTCGCTCAGAGAAAAATCCCATGAAAGACTGAAGCCACGAACGCTGAACCACGACTTCACAGGGGTATACTGTCTTTGCCCTTCCGGCTCTTTCCTCTCTGACCAGCCAAGCTCTCTTAGGACAGACACAAGCAGGACACGGGGCTGCTAACCATTCCCTGTGCTTTGACCAAGGGTGGGTAAAGTGCTCTTGGGTGGTCATCTTTACAGTGCTCTCTACTGCTGATTTAAGTTGGCATAGTTCCTACACAGGACAAGGGTTATCACTGGGCTAAGAGAAATGCCAAGATTTGGGGCAGTACATATGTCTATAAAGACTACAGACTTGCTGACTATCAGGAGAAAAGGGACAGTGAATGAAATGGTGTAGCCTGGGAAAGCGCATGATTGGCTCTCAGAAGCTTCAAAAGGGAGCACGGCCCTGCAACATTTACTTGCTGGTCTCACTTGTGCTGCTTCTGGCCATGGATGATCATGGCTAATACCCCTTGGTAGAATTTTCTTCCGTAAATGCCCCTCACTCCATAACCTCCCTTCAGACTTCAAAGGTAGGGCATACTATAAACATAAAATGGAAGCCCTACGATGAGAGACTGAAAGAACTGGGCATGCTCAGCCTCGAGAAGAGAAGACTGAGGGGGGACATGAGGCTGTCACAAAGAGGAAGGTCAAGCTCTCTTCTCCTTGACAGCGGAATGTAGGACATGGAATAATCAGCTCAAGTTGCGGCAACCCAGATTCAGGCTGGACATCAGGAAGAGCTTCCTCACTGTCAGAGCAATGTGAAATTGGAACCAGCTGCCTGGAGAGGTGGGGGGCTCTCCCACACTGGAGACATTCAAGGTGAAATGACAGTCATCTGAGTGGGATGGGACTTGTCCTGCACCAGCAGGTGACTGGACCAGTCAGCCTACCTTGTCCCTTCCTACTGTCCTATGAATCTATGGGTGGAATCCTATCATCCTATGTGCCAAACACGGTGGGATCGTGCCAGCTTCAGTAAAAAGACGAGAGCCATCTTCCCTTCCTGCCTTGTATCTCATCAAAGGTTTTGGCAAAGCTGCTTTATGTAGACCACTTGGCCACCATGATTACGGTTGGAGATGTTGCTTCATGTCCTGCCACCAGCGCCAGTCTGTTTGGGTGGCCTATTTAACAGGGTCTTCTTGGTGGTTACCACTCTGTAGAAATTTAACTTCCAAGGACCAAAGCAGAGTTCTGCTGGATCAGACTGAAGTCCAGCATTCAACTGCAACAGTGGCCCACCAGAAACCCACAAAAGGATGTGGGCGTAGCAGTGCAAAATGCTGGTCGGGCATCAGGACTAGCTGCCACTGGTACCCTTTTCTAATTTATTTATTTAAAACTTTTGTATCCCATCCTATACATGAAAAAGTCTCAGGATGGTCCAAGAACAAAGGCATAGGACGACATCTATAATAAAAGCCTGACTCAAATAAAAATTAGGTCTTAAAATAATGGAAAAATAAAAAGGCTTTATCTGGCCTGGCACCAAAAAGAGTAAACTGTTGGTTCAGGTGCACCTCTCTGCGGAGCATGTTCCACAGCCAGGGCGCCACCGCAGAGAAGGCCCTTCTCCAGGTAGCCACTCCTAATTTTCAGAGGGCTCCTGAAGGAGGACCTCCGATCCAGATCACGGGGGGGGGGGGGGGGGGG